>NC_083358.1:62195145-62262645 GCF_030254825.1 Meriones unguiculatus
TGGGGAGTTGTAGGGTGTTCATGTTGGAACACAAAGTATGGTTCAGGTGACGAAAAAGAAACTGCTAATGTGTATTATCTTAGTGTTGGAAGGTCCTTCCCTCCTAAAACAGAGGGAGACAGGTGGCCTTCAAAAATTAATTGCACATAAAAGGCATAAAGAAGGAAAACTTAAGGAAATGATCTTGTCGCGTTCTGGTGAGATGCTGTGTTTTGGGTGTGTGTGTTAATTAAGCACATTTCCCTGTTGGCACACATGTCTCACATTTTTGCCCTTGGTGCTCTGCTCACCATGAGCGCAGTTGATTCACAAGGTAGTTTTTGTAAATAAAGGTTCTGGGCAAGCTGAGTGTGGTCCAGAGAGATATTAATGAGAGGGCAAGAGGGAAGAGTTAATGAAAACACACTTCCTAGTGGAACATAAAACTGCTTTTTGGAGAATGCTTTAAAATGATTTTCCCAAAACCCTGTGGCGTTTCTTTTCTACGGGAGATGAGATGAGGAGAAATGACAAATAGTTCCATTTTATTATTTTCTTTTTTTCTCATTCTCCATGTTTGGGGGTTGAGAAAATTGGATATTTATTTTGGCCATTTTCCTTCCATTCGCAGAGCCAATTACATTTTAGTACATGATACTAAATATATAGTAAATATATTTAGCCATCCTCTGCCTTAAAAATAATGGGTTGATTATTTGTATGACCCTTTAAAGGCCGTTCATTGTATGGGAAGTATGAGCTTCCATCATCTGGTCCTTGTAAACTTTTGTTCTCCTGAAACGTCTTTTTTTTTCCCCCTTTAGTATTAGGAATGTCGTGTTCAGTTTCTGAATATTCTGAGGAAAACAAGTTTAAGGTTTTTCAGTTGGAATCTCATATTGACTGAAGTCTGGACTCAGTGGTCTTGAGGCTACCCATTCTTACGCTTCTACCATTTGGAGGAGACCTCGCTAGTCCCCAAACCATGCTTTCTAGAGTAATAGAAAAATCAGAAAATTGGGACTCCTTTTTTCCCCCTTCTAGACAGATTCCTGCCTGCTCTGGAATTTTTCTTCCATTCAGAGGTATAAGGAGACCTTCTAGGATTTTTTTTTTTTTTTTTTTTTGTGCCTCAGTCGGAGGAAGAATTAGCAAAGCTTTGTAGGTTACATATCACTTCACGTTTCCCCTCAGTTACATAATTGGTGTTGTGTGTATCCATCGTAGAGGACATTTGATGCTCATTTATTAAATATGCTTGCTGGCTGCTGGCGCATCTTTGTTCTGGACAGACAAATTACCTTTCTAACACCGAGCTTCTACTCTGGGGAATTGAGTCTCCACACTTTAATTAGCTTGGAAGTGGGGGTGGTAGACTCAGGTCTTTGGTAAGTTAGGGGACGGGTGGAAGGAAAACTTCCTGAGATGCTCCAAATGTCATTTAAAAAAAACCCTCAAAACCTAATAGACGGCATTCCACTCTGGTAATTGCAAACAGATTGTGTCTGGCGGCTGTGTGTTGCTGTTCGTACCTTCCGATGTTGGAGCTAGGCATCCACACCGGAACATGCTTTCCAGTCCGTTCATGTCATCAGCATATCATGTGTAGTTCTATGCTGTAATATTTATGCAACATTATGACAAAGGTAGGAAATGGTGAGGAAAAAAAATACTTGTATATTTGAACTTAGAATTTGTCACACATGTGTCCTAGAGGGCAAAGCCAGCATGAGGAAGAGCTGTTCTGTGAACACAGCAGAATGATAATACTATCTCATTTATACTAAGTAATAGCTTTGTTGCCTTTACTTTTGAAGGGAGGAAACTGAGGTGCATTAAGCCACTTGCCACAGGGGACAAATCTGAGTTCAAAACTTCTTATGAATGAGGCCGTGACTGGCCTGTGACTTTTTGTTTGGTTTTGTTTTTTATTTTTAAATTTTAAGATCCTCCTATCAGTCAAGACCTAATTGATTCTTTTTGGAGAGAATTCTGCCGAAGTTAAGGGATGTTAGAAGTCTACACCAGAACCTTCTCAGAGTACATTTACCGTCTTATTTTCTCTGCTAGTAAAACATGTTCTGCTCGGAGTAAGGCGCACAGAGAGCCTCTGTCAAGTCACAGTAGGAAAGTAATCTAATAAAAGAAGATTAGTGAGTGAGGAGACCCCAAAAAGCTGCGCTATTTGAGCTTATACAGCTCCCATTTAGTGGTTTAGCTGAGATGCCCATTTTTATTTCTTGCAGGTCTGCTGAAAGGCCAGAGTGATGCAGAACGCGTGCCTTCATCTCAGAGTTTGTTCATCGCAGGTGGATCCCGTGTGTCTTCAGTAGACAAGTCACCTTTGTAGCCAGCTCCATGCCATCGCACCTTCTTTAGTCTTGAGTGCCCTTCCTGCATTTATTGGTGTATTAAAATGACTGAATATGGACATTAAGGACTCCATGAACCTGGGCTAATGGGAGACGGTAGCGAAAATGAAAAAAGATCCACCGAAGGACATCTTGGGGGAGGGGGGGAGGGTGCTTGGGGGGGAGGGAAATGACTAATGAAGCTAATTAAAAGAAGCATCCGAATCCGCTTTCTACCCTCATTAACAATTAGCAGGGCACCGGCCAGTCTGTACCCTGTGTTTTACCTTAACAACATTCTGTTTGCTCTTTGTATATTTAAGTGTTGTAATGAAATGTGTTTCAATCAAACTGAACATGAGTTAAAAGGAAAGAGACAAGGCTTTTGTGATATTCGATCACAAACACTTTTATTGTATCTCTGTAAAATACAATGTATGTATGCATGTGAGTGTTCTTGTCCAGATGTTGCTCTGCCCATGACAAAGGTTAAAAAAAAGAAAAGGAAAAAAAAAATAAATCAGGCTCATAGCCGCTACTATGTAGAAATCCCCCCTACTTCTAATTTGCTGAATGAAGAAAAAAAAAATCTTTTATTTGTGATATTTTCAGAGACATTTGCTCTAGTATGGTGTATTTAAATAATAAAAACTTAAAAGAAAAATATTCAACAGAGTTTGGGTTTAAACACTGCATTTTCTCTTATGTATTTTGGAAGAACTCATGGTATTTTTATTGTTGTCTTTAGCAAACCTTTAAATTTGGGATGGGCGGAATAGACTTGATACCTATATTTAGCTCCAGGCTAATAAAGTAGTCATCAGATTATCTAACCATGCCATTGTAAACTTATGACTGCCATGTGAATAGCGCTTTGCATTGGAGTCTGGTGTTTATACATGAGTACTTGTTGGATGTTTCAGCTTTGCTCTCAGGAAAGCTTTGGGTATTGGTCACAGGCACATTAAAAATCACAGCAGAACCTCACACCAGGTTTGTGGCTTTGGAAGGCAATAGTATTTCTAGAGCCGCTTGTGTGGATCCAAAGTCACTCTGGCCATGGTGGCCTTGGATGGGCACAGCAGCTTTTGGGGAGATCTGGGACTCTTGCCTGCTGTGGCCTTTCTCCTTTTGATCTTCTTCACTGACTCCTTTTCCTTGTGTTTACCAGGGGAGGATTCAGGTCTTCTTTTGGCTCCTAGGTGCTAAGAGTCTCCACCACAGTGCCAGCTGTGCCCACAGAGGTTCCTACGGAAGGTGTGGCACCCCATGCTTTAGTAGCTGCACTGTTCCTGCTGGACCTAGCAAGAGCCAAATGGGCCCGGATGCCGCGGTGGCACCCAGGCTGCTTACAGGAGAGCGAACTTCAGTTCTAGCCCCACAGGCTGCTGACACTCAGGGCCTTCATGCTGCTAGTGCTGTTTTCTAAAAATGACATTTTATTCTGTTTGAGCAACGCTCCTGATGAAGACCCTGTGTTTGAACAGAAACGTGTTGGCTGAGCAGCATTCTCTGCTAACTTCCTACTTCCAAAGATCCCAAGCCAGAAGTAAAAGTTAGTTGTGGAGATTGCAGACCTCCTGTAGGAGAATGTAAAGGCAGAATATTAAAGTGAATCATTCTGCTTGCGCTTTATACAAAGAAAATGCAAGGGGAATGGCACAAGATAAAGAAATACATGAACACAGAATATCTGAGTTCGATCCCTGGAGAATTTCTCTAAACTTATTCTGGCTCTAAAACCAGATTGGCCCCCTTTCCCCTTAAGATACTTTCTGAATAGACTCTGGTCTATTCCAGGAATGGTGAGTGGGTGGGGGTTGTTGTTCAGAGGAGTGCAGACGTCTTATGTTTTTAGCAAAAGCACTCATGTCACATGTAGTGTAGAAATTCAAAGGATGTGGCTAATAACTTAGTAATACAGTAATGGGGAGGGCAAAGGTCATTACTGCCTTTTAAATGAACTATTATATGGCTGGCTCCTCAAGCACTGGCATATTTCCTAACGAGCTTCTAAAAGCATTTCTTAGGTTGCAGACCTATAAGATTACAAATGTCACTCATGTTAGTATAATCCACACGCACGTGATGAGGGCTTCTCTTTGATGTGCTAAATTGGAGAAGGACTAATGGAGCTAGGAATATACAATAGAACATATTTAAGTAGTAGTCTTGCTTTAGGTAAAACACTTTCTTGAAACCAGAGGCATTTCAGACAATAAAACCCGCCTGTGGTGGGGATGCTCTGTGGATAGACAGCCACTAAAACCACTCAGGTTTATCCTGATGTGAGCAGTGATTGTGTGTGGTGCCTCCCCCAAACCCATCATTCCTTTGGAAAAAAAAAAAAAAACCAAAAACCCTGAACTTACCCATCTTTTATCCATTGCATTTGTGATGTGGGTGTGTGTTCTTCTGAAAGGACTTGAGCCACGTCACGCAGCAAGACAGGCCCCGGTCCTTACAAGCAAGCACAATTAAAATAAGAGCAGGCATTCACGTAGCCTGGCTGAACTCCTGGCTAAAAAAATTGTGTTTATGATACATATAAATGTCTCAGTCACACAAATTGTCACTCTTGCTAATGAAATAATTTTGTGAGAAGATTGTCCTCTAAAGAGGTTTAATGTTTGTTTGTTTGTTTGTTTGTTTTTAACCTATCTGCCTGTCTAGACTTACATATCTTGCAAAGCCCAGGAGCCCGAAGACATTCCAAAACAAATCATTCCCCCCAAGAAACTATTTCCACCTCTTCCTGATTTAATCAGAATAGTTTAATATGGACTGTTGTATCTTCTAAAACACAATGAGGGGACTGCTGCATGGAAATGAAGCCTGTGCCATTGCCAGTCTCTTAATATTAACTATATTTAAATTCTTTCTGTTGCCCTTATTCACTGATATTTGAAACAACTAATCATCTAAAATGAAGCTCTTAAATTAAATGCCTTTAAATGTCAATATAGTAAGATCCTAATGCGCAGTACTGGTTACATAAAATATTTGTTAGGGTCAATAAATTATGGAACAAACAGTGAACCCAAGAGCCATCTATCAAGGTCAGAAGGAAGAGTTTTCATAAAGCTTAAATAATTGTTCTGAATTAAGGAGTTGCCCAAAGAGACTTTCCTGGGGGTAAGGGTGGGCGCGTTGCCCATCCCAGGCGCCCACTGCCTCGCCCTCGCTTTGGGAGGCTGTGGCAAACCAAGTTAATGTTCATCTTGGTTTTGTTACTGAGGCTCACCTATTGTCAGTCCAGCCAAGTCACAGGAATGCTTACTGCAGTTAAAAAGCAATTTGTTTCCACGAAACTGCAATTAAAGTATTACCAAGCAGCCATTTTAGACTGGCAGTACTCTGAAGGCTTGTTAAACAGCCAGCAACTCCCACTTGCAGAGGCTGAGGTCTGACGGGCGGCTGAGTACAACACCTTCGCCGACGCTGGGCACCCAGTTAACTGGCATCCGCAGCCCTCTGTTTCCCATCGCACACATGCCGAGAGCAACAAGTCAGGGCCGATTTTTGGAAGGTGAACTTGTAACTCACCTCAAGTGAATACGATTTTCAGTTGTTCAGGGCGTGCTTTATGCGAAGAGATGTGTAAATGTGTGCACGCATCCTACAGGGAATGTTTTCAAGTTCGGATTGATTCTGCTGAGAATGGACTGCAACTCAGAGGTCTCAAGCCAATAACGAACCACAGGTCCTGACACGCTACAGCTGTGTAAACAGGGCCATTCTCTCTCCTAAATCACAACTAATAAAGCAAAGGATGAAAATCAATTGATTCTGTTATAAGTTTCTTGAGTGACCCTGGAAAGTTGTTTAATGGCTCAGTCAGAACAGACAAACCAAGTTTCCCAAGCTCTCCTCGGAAAGCGATGGCGGTCTTGGCGCCAGCAGAGGCACTACCTCTCCTCACTTGCTGGAGAGAGGAAGAAAGGGTCTGGACAGTTACTCCTGCCTCTCCATACAGTTGGAGTTTGCTGAGTGCAGAAAGGTTTCACTGCAGATGCCAGGCGTTGATGTAAAAGCCTAAGAGGTCATATGTCAGAAATCGTGCTTTAAGTTGGAGTTAGTGCTGAATTTTAACCAGGTTAAGAACAATCAATCATTAGCTAGCCCAAGCAGGGTCTCACCTTCCTTTCTCTTCCTACCTGGAATCAACCTTACACTTCAGGTTTTCAAAAATCTTCTTCCTCCTTTATGCTTTCACTTGTTTCAGCTATCTTTTTTTTTTTTTTTAACATTTGGAGAAGACACTAAAGATGTTCTTCCTAAATTAATTGTTCATTTTGAGTGAACTGACTGTTTTAGAAACTGTAAAGCAAAAGAGTCTAAGGACAAACTGAATTTCCAAATGAAGATTAATTATGGAAGCCAGAAAGGAAATTGATTGCTTGGGCTACAGTTGTTTGCCTTTTTCTTTAGAAGTTTGCTAGAGATGGGTGTGTCAAACTTTGCACATTCCTTTAAGGCTTCTGATTCAATTTCTTTCACCAAGCGTAGGACTTACAGTTGCCATAGACGTCACATTTCTAACTATAATACTTCCTGTAAGAATTCTATCTTGCAAGTTGCATAGAGCCACGTGTTAACACTTTCAGTAAAGATGTGTACGCGCAGTCTCACCTGCCTTATGGTATTCCTTGCATTTGTGTGTGTTTACTGTTGGTTTGTACGCTGGGTAAGCAGCCTCGGACATCCTGGGATGGCATGTGCGTGCCGCCATGCCTGGCTTGCATTACTCAGTCCTATAGATGAGTAACTTGAGGTTCCAAGAGGTGGCTAAATGTGCATTCAGGGTGAGGGAGTGCTCGCTGGGAGGCTAAGATTTAAGAGGATGTAAAAAGTCCTCAGCAATTAATGTTTATTACAGTACTTCTTAGATGTGAAATTAATATTTAAAAATCCGTAATGAGCAGAATGTCACACCTTTCTGTAAGTGCAGGATCAGGTGCTGGAGAGATGGCTCAGTGATTAAGAGCACTTGCTGCCAGTCCTCATGAGACCCGATAAGCTAGGGTCAGATGGACGGGGAGGAGGACCTCCCCTATCAGTGGACTTGGAGAGGGGCATGGGAGGAGATGAGGGAGGGAGGAAGGGAGGGTGGGATTGGGAGGGAATGAGGGAGGGGTCTACGGCTGGGATACAAAGCAAATAAAATGTAATTAATGTAAAAAATTTTAATTAAAAAATAAGATTAAAAAAAAAGAGCACTTGCTGCTCTTTCAGAGAACCCTGAGTTCTGTCGCAAAACCCACACTGGGCAACCCAAGTCACTTGCTACTCCGACCCGCATTCTGGCCTCTGCTGGGAACCCTACACACATGGCGTATGCACACAGACACATGGGCACACCATGTCACACACACACACACACACACACACACACACACTATTAAAATACAGAAGTTAGATGCGGGATAGATCTATGTACTCTTTTGCCCCTGTCTCCAGCATGGTGGTACCCCACTTTCTGTCTGAACTCTGGGCATTTGGAAGTTTCTAACAGCGATACTCTTTATCCCATGGCCTGTAACTATCTTATGGCCTTAAAATATTAAAATATCGTGTTTTATCTTTCCCCAACCTGAAATATTAACTGGTTTACATTGCCTGCATATTTTAGCTTTGCTCTAAAAGAAATATCTTTTTGAGTACTAAGAAATCTCAACCACCTTATCATGAATGATTAAGCAGTAACTCGTAATGACTCCGACCACAAATCGTTGCCGAGAAAAAGAACAAGAATTTAGGAACCATATCGGTTTAGACAGCACGACAGATAAATATATTCCACACCAACTAACAGATGATATTTTTAGTATCTTCGGATGAACTATGTGGCTCAAGCCACGTAAGAGATCAGTGAGTTGGTGTGTGTGTGTGTGTGTGTGTGTGTGTTCATACATATGTACACACGTGAGCTCACACGTACCCTCACCTGGGTGTGGATGTGGAGGCCAAAAGTCACCAGTAGATGTCTTAATACATTCTCTGCCTTACTGTTTAGTTATTTGAGACAGGTTCTCAAATAGCCCTGGCTGGCCCGGCACTCCCTGTGGCGAGCAGAGGGGTCTCAGACTCACGGAGACCCACCCGCTTCCGCCTCTTAAGCGCTGGGATCAAAGGTGTGTGCCACCACACCCGTCCTTCCTCACCTTATTCTTTGAGACAGTGTTTTCAGTGAGTCTTTTATTTACTTGTTGGTTGGTTGGTTTTTTCGAGTCAGGGTTTCTCTGCGTAGCCTTTGCTGTCCTGGACTCGCTTTGCAGACCGAGCTGGCCTCGAACTCGAGATCCGCCTGCTTCTGACTCCCTGAGCGATGGGATTGCAGGCACGCGCCACCGCACCGGTCTCTCAATGAGTCTTCGGCTAGACTGGATGGACAGCAAGCCCCAGGGATCCTCTCCTCTTTGTCTCCCAGAGCTGAGATTACAAGTGTGCACCACCACGCCCAGCGTTCTGCGTGGGTGTTGGCGATCCCAACTCAGGCCCTGCGTGGGTGTTGGCGATCCCAACTCAGGCCCTCACGGTTGCACAAGAGCTTTAACCCCCCGTACTAGTTACTTTTCTGTTGCTGCGATAAGATACTACGACGAAAGCAATTTAAGGAAGAAAGAGTTTACTTTAGCTTGCGGCTCCTGGCGGTCACAGTGGAAAGGCAGAGCGCAGCGGCCAGAGCAGAAGAAGGCAGGTAAAAGCAGACAGTGAGAGACCAGGAAACCCGGTGCGGCTACACTCTAAAAGCCCACCTCCAGGGACCTCTTCCTTCAGCGAAGCCCCACCTCCTAAAGGTTCCATAGCCTTCCCAAACAGCGCCACCAACACGGGACAAAATGTTCAAATATGGGAGCCTAGTTCTCTTACAAATCGTTATACCAGCTGAGGCATCTCTCTAGCTCAAAGTTGAATTATTGCAAGTCATTGCAAAGCCAGCTGTGGTAGCCGTCTAGCACTTGGGAGTTGGGAGCAGGAGTATCAGGAGAGCAAGACCAATATTGGCTGCATGAGCTTCTGGCTGTAAGTAAATAAATACATAAGCAAGCAAATTTAAAAGTCATTGTATATGTATATAAAAGATATACACACAGAGACAATTTTATAGAAAAGTTTTACTTGTCCTAGCATATGTGAAAAGCATACATATGATGAAAAAAACCAATATTTGTATTTGTTGTTTTAAGACAGAGGAGCACTGAAGTAGTCAAATGAAACAGATTATGCTTTTAATTACATCCAAACAGAATTCTAAGCTGATTTTTAAAAACTTGTTGGCTGTTCTTCCTATTCTCTCATTAATTGCTAGAGTCCAAAAAGATATCAAGATTTGTAAATAAATTACTGTAACACACCATTAGATCCAAGTTGCTTTCATTACAAAGAGAATAGTTAAGAAAGGCGCTCCGCTTTAATAAAACATTTTTTGATGTTGTTGTAAAGATTAAACCAAAAAGAATTATTTTTCTTTCATATATATACATATATATATGTATGTATATATGTATATTATGCAAATAAAATCTTTTGGCTATTATGGGTTTGGATGCCAAAGTAACAAATTTCAACACCCATTATTTAAAAAATTTTTTTCTTGTAATGTCTCATAACCCAATGGCCCTTTGTGGGCTATCTATTTAATCTTTTATTCTATTATGTACAACATGAGATGAAAATTAGCCAATATGTGTTTATTTCAGCCTGAAGATTAAATTGCCTTTCCCCATGGATACAAATGGCTATACACACATCCTCTTTAGTTGGAAAGTTCTAGAAAATATGCATAAGTGACTATGCTTAGAGATTCAAAACTGCGGAACAGCAATAGTATATAGCAAAACTGTATGCATTTGTTGAGAGGTTTTTACCTTGTGTGTGCGCTAGTGCCTGCCCATGAGTGTGTACTATGTAGGTGTTTTCGTGCTTGAGGAGGTCAGAGGGGAGCATCAAATTCTCTAGAACTGGAGTTACAGGCCATTGTGAGGCTCCCTGGGGGGTGATGGGAACTGAGCCAGGGTCCCCCTGCAAGAGCAGCAAGTGCTGTGACCCCCTAAGACACGCCTGTAGCCCAGGTGTGTTTGTTACGTGTTTCCGTATGAGTTGTATTGGCCAAGGAGGAAGTCTGGTGTAGGGGGCAGAGCGTGTGGCTGGTCGGGAGACCACAGCTCTCCTGCACAGAAATAATCCCTTTCACAGCTGACCCCTTCCAGTGTTCCCTATAGCAAAGCCTCACACTGGAAAAGAGATAACACTCTTTCCATAAATGCCTTCTTTCCTGGTCATTATTTATTTATTTATTTATTTAACTCAACACAGGCTAGAGTTCTTTAGGAAGAGGGACTCTCCTGGGAGAAACCACTCCATTGTTTGTGGAGATGTTTTGGAGGTACCCTGGCAGCATGTTAAAGTAACAGTCTCCAAGACAGAAGACGCAGGGTTGAGTTTTATATTTTCTGCATGAGCGTACTGGCCGGATAAACTGCCCTGGGTTTTAAAGGGCAGGTGTTCTTAAATGGATTTTTGACTCTCAAGTTTTTAGCTAGACCTTCCTTCATGGGAATGGATGTAACTGACAAAACCGCAGCCACTTCCTGTTGTAGGCGATTGGTTTTTAGCCTTGTTAAGTAATGAAATGTATTTCGTTTGTTATTACTGTTGCTGTTTTCAAGAAGGAGAAAGACTCTGGATGGCTTTGAGGCGCTAAAAACCCTGTAAAGTGGATGGATGGGCTAAATCAAGGTCTAGTAGTAATATTTTTCTCTTTAAGTTGTGGCCTCTATTCTCCTTCTTTCCTTCCTTCCTTCCTTCCTTCCTTCCTTCCTTCCTTCCTTCCTTCCTTCCTTCCTTCCTTCCTTCCTTCCTCCCTCCCTCCCTCCCTCCCTCCCTCCCTCCCTCCCTTCCTTCCTTCCTTCCTTCCTTCCTTCCTTCCTTCCTCTTTCTTTTTATTTGGCTTTGAATTTGATTTCCAGTCTGAAATCCAAAAGACTCTGTCTGTGGAATCTCCTTGTTTTACATGCAGATGACACGTTAACAAACTCATCGCTGTGCATTTTTTTCTGGCTCTGGACACATTCATGACGTTATTTTTCAAAACAAAATGGGGTTAGGCAGTTGGTTGATTGAGCCTGATAAGAACTGGGGAATTCTCAAACACTGCTAACTTACTCCAGATGGCCGCAGAGTATCCCATGATCCTCTTACCTCCTCAGAAAAGGCACTTTGATTTCCTTGTATTCCTAAAAACCTTAGAACCTCCTCTCTCCCAAGGTGTAAGGCCAGACTCCATCCCAAGACTAATTCAGAGCTTGCCTTTGGGTTCTCTTTGCAGGTGTGGGTATTTGTGTGTTATTACACTAGAGTCTGTCTCTTTATCACCTTTCCAGCCTGTGGCCATGTGTGACATGTGACATTCATCGTGGTGTATGTGATTGTAGTGGGTGCTCCGCTTTCTCTGGAGAAAGGTTCCCCTCCTCCCCTTTTATCTGGAAATATATAATAAAGCACATATTGAACTGCTGTGTGGAACAGGCCCTGAACCAAGTCAGAAAACACTTGGAATTTAATTCTAGTCCTGAAGGAAAGTCAAAATAGCAACTCTGATTAAATTTGTCTTTCTAATCAAATATTAGCCATGGGCTAATCATTTAATCTCACTACCTTATTTTGCCCATCTGTTAAATAGGAATTTACCTATAACAGCTGTATTTGCCAGTGCATTACATGTAACTCATTAAAGGAAACAGGGCTTCACATTCTGAAGATAATACTCTTTGGGTTCTGAATATGGACACTACAAGGTGGTAATAACCTCTCTGCTGTAAGGCTGGGCATGTGTGTCTGCTTCAGCCTGCGCATGTGTCAGGAGGTGAGGTTTGATCCAAAACATGGACAACGATTTATTCGGGGTTTAAAATGTATTGTGTAACTTCAAGATTCAGGTAGTAATGCTTCTGGTAGTCAGATGTCACACTAAATTTGTAATTCCATAAACCCAGACCAAGTGGTTGATAGTAGGTAGTTCAAGAAAGGAATGAATCTCTTCTGAACCAGTCTGTGGACCAGGCATCTTTGTGTGTGTGTGTGTGAGTGTGTGTTACTCCAAGCAAGCCATTTGGAATGTGTTCCCATTCCCTCATTTGCAGTGAGGAAAGCTAGAAGTAGGATTAGCCACAGTTAGCCTTATCGAGGTTAGGTAAGTGGGCCAAGGTCACGCAGCCGGACTGTGTAGGCGCAGGCAACCCTGAGGCCAGGGCTGTCTCAAGGCTCTTGAGACATCCTCCAGGAGAGCATATTGGGATTAGAGCTTAAGCACAGTGTCCCCTGGTCATTCAGTCTACCTGGAAGTCACCGAGTCGCTGCTGTGCACTTTAAACTGTGTGGTCTCTGAGTACTGGAAATGTTTGGTTGCCAGGAGCAGACACTGATCTAGCTATCTCAGTTTACACAGGATAAACAGTCGTGTCTTCTTGACAGCACACTTTTCTTTGAAAGGACCAAAAATTTATTTTCTTTTGCAAGGCTACTCGGGGAAGGAGAAGGAATTACTGATAATCCAAACAGTTAACATTGGCTGAACTCAGGACTTTACCAATGGCTTCGCCTTGCCCCAAGCCCGTGTGTGAACCAGACTGATGTCATGAAGCTTAACTCCAGTGAGTCTCTGCTGCTTGTTTGAAATAAACTGGGAAAAATGTCTTAATATTCAGAACTCTGTGTCTTCATTTTTGAAGACTTTAGGATTTTCCTCTTCCTCCTCCTCTTTCTCCTCCTTTTCCTGCTCCTCCTCCTCCTTCTCCTTTACCTCCTCTTCTTCTTTCTTCTTCCTTCTCATTCTCTTTCTTCTTTTCCTTCTTCTCCCTTCCTCTTCCTCTTTCCCCTCCTCATTTTCCTTCTTTTTACATCACAATTTACATGTAAATTAGCACTGTTAAACAAACAAACAAACAAACAAACAATGTGAGCCAAGCCCTGGATTGGGTAGCATAATTTTTCTTTATATTTTCTAAAACTGTCCCCAGTTGTGAGTCACACTCATTTATCAAAGGAGCTTCACTAGATCTGTAGCTATTTTTTCCTTCACTTTCTGGGAGACAAACCTTTGGCCACAATGTATTTTAATTTCATTTGACCCACTTTACTCCACGCAGCATCAGATGAGTACAATCTCTTTTGAATTTCCCCGTGATTTTTGCATGGAAACAAAGTGAAGATTGTGGATGTTTATAAACCAGGTCTTCAAGTCGTACTCCAACTCAAGAGGGAGACTGTTGGAAAGAAACAGATTCTGGAGGTTGGGGAGATAGCCCAGCAGGCAAAAGGCTTGCTCAGCAAACCTGACAAACTGAGTTTGGATTCCCAGAAGCTCATATAAAAGCCAAGTACTGAATCATGCAACAGTGTAATCTCCACATGCCCCCACTGGGAAATGGGCTGGGACGGGAGAATTGTTAGGAGCTGGGAGCTACTTAGCCTCATATTTGCTGCAGTGAACAGTGAGAGAGCCTGTCTCGAGTGAGGTGGGCCAACACCTGTGGCTTGCCCTCTGACCTCCACACAGACACAATAGCATATGTGAGTGGCACACATAGACAGGAGAGAGATGAAAAAAGAAAGGAAGAAACCTAGATTCCAGAGTAGTGCTCATTAACACGCTGACACAAGTTTGATCTGTAAGCTCTGTACTTGCACACAATGCTGCCTCCTCTGAGGAGCCTTCTTGGATTTTCCAGCCACATTCCAGACTCCTCTATAGAAATCCTTTATTGTCCAAAATGAATATGCGTTTCCTGGAATCCAGATCTTGTTACATTCATTTCCCTATCTCTGATGTCTAGACGACTCCCTGGCGCTAGAGAATTTTTGTTGAATGACTAAACAAGCAAGTGAATGAGGGAATGGATGAATAACGTGTTACCTGCAGGATTCTAGGTCTGTTGAGTTCTGAACTGCGGCTGGCTTACTCCAGGCTAGTTGAGCTGTAATTCTGGGAGTCATGAAGGAGGCTCTCAGTCTACGTTAGCCATCTTCATCTTCTCTGGATTACAGCGAGCTCCTTAAAATGATTTTTGCCTCAGTGACCCCTGATGAGCCATCCTTCATTCCTAAGAATGTGAGAATCTCTCTATCCTGGGAACTATCCTCTTATCATAGGAAACGCTCCCCATGTTACAGGTCAAAAACCAGCTTTCTAGAAAGCACATATGAGAGGCGGCCAGAGCCTCCCCAAACATATATTTGGACTACTTTTACAATTCATATTATTTTCTCCAAATACTCCTCCAGGGGTTATTTTCAATCTTTCCTCCTGAACTGTGCACAGAATCACTTTCTGTGTGTCTGGAGAGCCAGGCAGGTTGAAGAGAGTTTTTGAGAAAAGCTCTTTTGTTTACTGTCAGGCAGAGGATGTTGTTTTTCTTATTTTCCTTATCTTGGGACAATCTGGAGAAGGTCACCCATGGTCAGCAGGACCCATGGATTGGGGTACCAAGATGGTGGCAAGGATGCAGAAGCGGAAAGAAATCAAAGTGTTTTCCCAGAGCTGGGGGGATAGCTCAGGTGGAGCGTGTTCCACACAGTGTGGGAACTTGAGTTCTGTCATCACACCCATGTGGAATCCCATACTGGGAGGAGAATACAGGGGGCTCCTGGGGCCTTGGTGGCCAGACAGTTTAGCAGAATCAGTGAGTTCCAAGTTCAGTGAGAGACACTGCCTCAAAGAATACAACAGAGAACTGGTTCAGGAAGACACCTGACGTTGACCTCTGACTTGCTCATGCAGATGTGTCTATGTGTTTGTGCCCATACACATTCACACACAAAGAAAGAAAGGAAAAGAATTTATTTTTATTGAGCTGGGTTTTTAGTGCTGAAATGAGATGGAGCCAGGAGAAGGCACAGCACAAATGCAGTAAACTCTGTCTTCAGAGCAGTGGCATAAAAACCAAACTGACTGCTCCCTTCCCCTCCCCCAAATTCCACAATCTATAAATAAGCATTCCTAACATGGGCCCTCTTAGGCCAACTTTCAGCCTGGAGCAAATGTTTTCCAACAGAGTTATGAACCCCCTAAAATTACAGGTTTGTGCCACAAACGATGACAGGCCCATAAGTCTAGCAGGTACAACTGGGCACCCGGATCTAAGAAGATGAAGATTTCACCATCTAATACCTAAATCTCCATTAGTAAATTCCACAGCTCAGTAAGTCTGCTTCATTATCTTATTAGGTAAAAAGAGCAAGCCAGCGCACCCTGACCAAGTCAGCCAGTCCAGAATGCTAATAGATGTAGCACTAAATTATTCTCCGCTTTTAAAGAGTTGTGTTAGTGACATTTTGTTTTTATCAAGGAATGCAATTAGACTTCAGCCTTAATATCTCTGAGGCTGTCACATCCCTGAACTCCGCAGCACTGCTTGCCAGCCGCTATCAGAAATAACTCTGTCCCTTCAACTTAATGAAAAAGAAGTGCTTGGCTGTAAAGTTGTAGTCATCCTCTATCCAATCATATTGTCTTGAGTAATTAAAATGATTAGCTTAATTAGCTTAATTAACTAAATTTGACTACAGGACATGGCCATATGGTGGAGCAAAACAAAGATGGGAGCTAATTAAAGTTAAAATAATGCAGGTTTTAATTAACTCAACCCCTAGGCATCAACATTTTCAAATTTATCCAAGCTGATAATTAAAAAGTCCTCTTGCCCAAGCAACATTTCTTCTCTGAGCTAATTAAATCTGGAAATGAATTAGCAACACGAAGCTCCAAATATTAATTCCTGCTAGAAGATGACTTCACTTCCTAATGAAATTAATTAGCTGCACTGGACCTTCAATCAGATGCCAAACGCTGTCCATGAACACAGACCTCATGTAATCTACTGCAAGGGTACAAGCCCCGGGGCAAGAATTTACAATAGTAATGAACACTCTTTAACTGGGAGGCTCTCCTAATCTACCAGAGGAACGTGAAGATCCCTTTGTGCCATGGGCTTCCTCTCCTGTTTAAACAAGTTGGTCTCACAGACA
The DNA here is from genome assembly GCF_030254825.1 of Meriones unguiculatus. Taxonomy (NCBI): domain Eukaryota; kingdom Metazoa; phylum Chordata; class Mammalia; order Rodentia; family Muridae; genus Meriones; species Meriones unguiculatus. Next base: position 62,211,504 of record NC_083358.1, read on the forward strand.
GTTAAGAAGTGGGTTGCGGATAATATTATCTATAAAGCATCCTGTTACCTGATTGCAGGCAGGTCCATTTCCTTCCATCTCGTCTGCTGTTGAGTGAGTGAGTGTGTGTGTTTATGTGTGTGTGTGTGTGTGTGTGAGAGAGAGAGAATCAAAGTTTGGACATCATAGTGTGAACACCTCAAGAGTTTGCAGTCTGATTGTCCTTAAGCCATCTGTGTGACTCAGGACAAGTCATATCCACCCCTCTTCCCCCCATCCCGAGCTTCTGGCTTAGAAACAAGAGGGTCCACCAGTTCCCTGAGGTCCCCTGTTTGACTCAGTTCATTGAATCTGGCAGGACTATTGATCCTGACCTAGGGTAAGATGCCCATTTCTTGCCCGCACTCCCCATCCATCGTGTCATTAAAGACAGCCTCCTCTGCCACTGCCAGGCAGAGCTGCAATGGTTCTGCTCTGCGCTCGAGGCGAACTGCACAGAAAGGATGCATTGTGGTAGTTACATTTCACTGAAGTACCTGCTGCAAGGAAGGCTGAGATTTAAAGATACTTCAAGGCAGCATTAGCCACAGAGGAACAGGCCTATTACCCAGCCTCTGTTCTGGCCGCCATAGATAACACTGTGTGTCAGTGGTCCTGTTATAAACCTGTTTCCAGGGGTTTACAACTGGCCTGTAAAAATGCATCCCACGTTGAATCGGAGCCCATAAAGGCCTGACCCGGGAATCTCGTTTTGCATATTTTTATATAATCATCTATACCCATAGTTAGAGTCGTAATGGATGCGTACACTGCCTCACACAGGGGCAGAGGCTCTCAACTTCGCAATAAACATGGACAAATATTTGGGTCATTTTTATGGGAGCACAAAACCAGTGTGGCTCTGCAACTTCCTGAGTGTGGAGGTTATGTTTCAGATGGTCTCTGGCATCAGGTGGAAAATGGTGGTGCTTTTTTTTTTTTTTTTTTGGTATTGGAATAATGGTCCCAGTAATGTGAAGTTCCCCTCCATTCTGTAAGGAGTAGGATGTATTTTCCAAAGATGGCTATTTCAGTATCTTGCATGAACATGCCCTTCTAGAGCCCTGCTCCCTATCAATAGAGGGAGTCTAATGTGTGTATGTGTGTGTGCGTGTGTGTGTGTGTTTCAACCTGCACGGTCTAGTGCTCATTCATTAAGAATAAAACTGCAGACAAGCAGCTGCATGACCTCTGAAGCTAGGTCATGGAAGGTGATGCAACTTCCGACCTTCAAATTACCTGCTGTTGAACTCTTGAGCCTTAGTGTGCAATCCAGCCAACCTGAGGCATAATGTAAAACTGTCCTTTGAGAAAAGGACGTAAGGCTACGTGAAGAGGCAGTTATACCTGGCCAGTCCAGCCACTGTCACCTGCTGCACAGACCTCTGCCTGGTGAAACTGTCGCTGGATTCTAGGTCTACCAGAGCTCTGAGGCACTGTAGAGTGTTGATGTTTTCGGCATCTCTGAGTACGGGGTGCCATTTGTTATGGAGCAGTAGCAGTTATGGAAAAGCAGAATCATAGCTACCGAGGCATGTGATTCCAGGAGATCTGGAAGACAAGCAGATAGGTTGCTCTGGGCTCTTGCTTGCTCTTCTGCTAGGTGAGTATGAGGAAGAGCTATGAGGGATGGAACCAGAAATTGGACCTTTATGTCCCAGCCTGCTCAAGCTCAAGGCTGGTGATGAAACTTGGCTAAGTAGCTTGATCCCTCTGAACCTTCACTGCATCACAAAGGTCTCAGCAGAACAGGAAGCAGAAAGAAATGGGGATGACAGGATAGTAGAATCTAAAGCCCTCTCCTCTGAGCCACTTGGTTCAGCTAAACCCTGTTTCCTAAAGGTTGCATAATCTCCTAAACTATTGGCCCCATCTAAGGGCCAAATGGTCAAACACATAAACTTATTAAGGTCCTTTCATATTTCACAGACCACTCCAGGAAGACAGTAGTCTGCACCTGTGGTACGTTGAATGAGAATGGCTCCCAGAGGCTCACAGGAAGTGGCGTTATTTTAAAGGTTAAGAGGTGTGGCCTTGTTGGAGGAAGTGTGTCACTGGGAGTGGGCCTTGAGATCTCAGTGACTCACTTTCTCTTCTTGCTGTTTCCTGGTCAATTCAGATGTAGAACTCTCAGCTCCTTCTCCAGCACTTTATCTATGTGCTGCTGTGCTTTCTGCCATGACAATAATGAACTAAAGAACCTGTAAGCCATTCTCAATGAAATGTTTTCTTTTATAAGAGTTTCTGTGGTTATGGTGTCTCTTTACAGCCATTGAAACTCTAAGACAGAAGCTGGCACCATGGATGGGGTATTGCTGGGATGGGCCTGACCATGCTTGTGTTTGGAGGGATGTGGACTTTGGGATTTTGGTTTTTGTTTTTTGAGACAGGGTTTCTCTGTGTAGCTTTGGCTCTCTTGGACTTGCTTTGTAGACTAGGCTGACCTCGAATTCACAGTGATCCACCTGCCTCTGCCTCCCTGAGTGCTGAGATTAAAAGTATGTGCCACCACACCTGGCTTGAGTTTGTGATTTGGGGTTAGGAAAACAGTTGAATGATTTAAGTGAGGCTTAATGGGCCATACTAACAGAAGAATGGAAGGCAGTGATGCTGAGGGTGATTTGAATTGTAGGGGCCCAGTTCAAGAGGTTTCAGAGAAGAAGAATATTACTATGTGGCCTAGCGACCATTCTTGTAATAGTTTGGTGAAGAATGTGGCTGCTCTCTGCCCTTGTTCAAAATATATGAAGAGTCATGGATTAACAGCTTTGGCAGAAGAGATTTTCAGACAGTCCAGTACTACATTTCTTGTTTATGTTTCTTGCAACCCTTATGCAGATCTATAATGAAAAGAGGAACGTATTTGAATGAGGTGACCGTGTTCCCAGCCCCAGCAAGATGCAGAACTTGGCAGCTCCAGCCATGTGGTTCTGGCTTTAGAATCAAGGATACAAGAGAGGTGTTATGGAATCTTCCTCTGCAAGTAAAGAAAGCCACTGAGGCCAGGCATATGTCAGGGTGTCCCCGAATAAAGGTCACTGCATAAAGCTGTGACGGTGAAGCCTAGACACCTTGGAGACCCCAAGAGGTTGGAGATGTCAGATACTTCATATGCACCAGTGTATTCATCAGTATCACCTCCCTTTTGGAAGATGGTAATGTATATTCTGTGCCAATGTGTGCTGGAAGTATGTGATCTGCTTTTTAGTTTTGATTTTACAGAGAATTATAGTTAAGAGATTGCCATGAGTGCCACAGTCTTTGAACTGTGAACTTTTAAACAGTGTTGGGACTGTAATAGACTATGGGGACTTTTGAAGTGGTAATAAATGCATTTTGCATTATGATATGGCTACAAGCCTGTGGGCACCAGGGGGTGGAATGTGGTGGTTTGGATGGAAATTCTCCCCTCATAGACTCATAGGGAGTGATATTATTTGAAAGGATTAGGACATGTGGCCTTGTCGGAGGAAGTGTGTCACTGGGAGTGGGCTTTCAGAAGCTCAAGCCAGGCCTAATAGCTCTCTTTCTTTTCCTGCTTTTGGCAGATAAAGATGTAGACCTCTCTGCTCCTTCTCTGCACAGCACCATGTCTGCCTGTCTACTGTCATGCTTCCTGCCATGAAGATAATGGACTAAGCCTCTGAACCTGTCAGCCAGCCCCAATTAAATGTTTTTCTTTATAAGAGTTGCTATGACAGGGCTGGAGAGATGGCTCAGAATTTAAGAGCGTTGGCTGCTCTTCCAGAGGTCCTGAGTTCAACTCCCAGCAGCCACATGGTGGCTCACAACCATCTGTAATGAGATCTGATACCCTCTTCTGTCATGAAGACATACATGCAAATAGAGCACTCATATGCATACATACATAAGTAAATAACTAAATCTTTAAAAAAAAAAAAGGAAAAAAGAATTGCGGCAAGCTGGGCATGGTGGTGCATTCCTCTAATCCCAGCACTCAGGATGCAAAGGCAGATGGATGTCTGAGTTCAAGGACAGCCTGGTCTACATAGCAAGTACCAAGACAGTCAGAACTACACAGAGAAACCCTGTCTCAAAAAACAGACAACAACAACAAAAACAAAACAAGACTTGCCGTGGCCATAGTGTCTCTTCACAGCAATAGAAACCTTGACGAAGAATGCACCTGAATTAAGAGAATGAGACAACAGCAGGGTGACACTTTCAATGGAAGCTACTGAACTTACTTGGAGGTGCTGCTTTCGTAAACAGCCACACAAAGGTCATCTTAAATGATTCTAGGCTGAAAGCTCAGCAGTAGAAACAGTTGATGAGAGAAAGTGTTCTAGACAGAGGGCACAGCAAGCACCAAAGAAGAGACTTGGACGCTTCTTGACCTCATTGGCCGTCGGTACCAGCCTGAGCTGCAAAGGGAAAAGGCCTTGCCGGGGAGGTCAACTGTGAGGATGCATGGCTTGAAGGGCCTGCAAACAGAGGCACGTGTGTAGCCCTGGAGAGAGATCGCGAAAGCAGGACTGTAGAGGGGATAGAGTCAGATCAAAGAGACAGCCTTCTGAAACTTGATGAGGAGGTTGGCCTTAACCCTGAGGGCAGTAGGATCCTGCTGACCTAGTGAGATTTCTGCTTTAACTGTTTTGCAGATGGTGATTACAGCAGGCAAGCCTGGATGCAGAAAGACAAGCTGGAAGTGTGACAGTAATCATGGAAGAGACAATGTTGACATAGAGGGATGAGAGCCATGGGAACGGAGAAATCCCCATGGCTCGCTAATGCCAAAGATGATGTGTGGCAGGGCTGAGAGACCATGGGAGTGAGCAGGGGGTAGGGTCCAGAACTGTAAGCTACTCTTGCCTTCACATCTTGAACAACAAGATGGAGAGAGGGATTCTAGGGTCAACTTGATGCCACCTTCTCTGGTCCCTTGATTGCAGCAGGGCCTTGTATTGAAGGAGTTATCAAAGACCTAGAGTCTTCAACACCTGTTTGTTGTACAGGAATTTAGAGTTAATTCAACCTGGCCTTTAATGTTTTCCAGTCATGAAACCTAATTATTTTCCAAGCAGTGATCTGGTCAGAGTTTTCAAAAGACTCTCCAGTCCCCAGTGTCTTCCACTCAGCTAAGTCCCCAGAGAGGCAAAGAAGTATGGTATTTGTGGAAATCTCATGAGAGTCCTGCTGTGTGGGCATCACCTTCGCAAGTGGCACTTGCTTCCTCTTTCCAGCCTCCGTCTCCTTCCTCGTGGTCTCATCCCTCTCTTTGTAATGATGTTTTTTTTTTTTTTTTTTTTTTTTTTAATTTAACTGGGGTGGGGGTGATGCTTAGGCACATATCACAAAGAAAGCAGATTCGCAGATAAGTGATATATGTGGTATCATTTGATACATATTGGCTTCAGCAACTTGACTTTGTTTCATTTTTTTGTTTGTTTTTGTTTTGTTTTGTTTTCAAGTCAGGGAAACAAATCAGGAGCAAAGCGAAGTTGCAGTTCTCAGACCAACCCTCAGGCTTGCGCATCATGTCAGTGGCGCCTTGAGTGAGGCCTGGATGGCTGGAGCAGGCTGAAGTGGTGCTGTTTAATGTGTCCAGCACATGCCCTCCTGCAGAGCTCTTGTCGTTTTCCATGTATAGTCAGCAAAACTAGACACAACAGCAGGCCAGACTTTACTTTTAGCCTCTGTAAGTTGAGATCCTGGGATCTGTCTGGTTCAGCACTCTATAGGGAGAGAACTCACTGCAAACTCCAGCTTCGCCGCCTACTCCGCAACACTTGAGTGAAAATGTCCTCTGTAGGCTCACAGGGAGTGGCACGATGAGGAGGTGTGGCCTTGTTAGAGCACGTGTGGCCTCCTTAGAGGAAGTGTGTCACTGGGGGTTTGGTTTGGAGGTTTCAGAGACTCAAGCCAGACCCGGTGGCTCACTCTTCCATCCTGCTGCCTTCAGGTCTGGATGAAGAACCCCCAGCATCTCTCCAACACTGTGTCTGCCTACATGCCCCATGTTCTCCACCATGATGATAAGGGCCTAACCTATGGACTGTAAGCCAGCCCCAATTAGAAGAGCTGCTGTGGTCATGGCATCTCTTCATAGCAGTGAAACCCTGGCTAAGACACACACCATGTGGTATCTTTCCAATTTTAAGTGACATCTTTGTAAGCCTTAGTGTCCTCATCTGTTAAGTGGGGATGATAGGGCACCGACATCACGAGATAGTAGGCAGTGTTCAGTAACTAAGAATGCAGGTTCCGGAGCAGACTGGGGGAGCCTTGCTTAATTCTGCTGTTTGCTCACTATGGCTTGAACAAAGATGACTGATGTAGGCTTATGTATTTGAACACTTGGGCTCCAGATGGTAGTGATATGGGGAGAGTTAGAAGGTGTGGTCCTTCTGGAGGACTGGGGACTGGCTTTGGGAGCTTAAGACCTTCCAGTGGCTTAAGGCCATTTCCCCACTTTTTTCCTGTTTTCACTTTAAGATGTGAGCTCCTAGCTTCTTATTCTAGCCATGCCTTTGTCCCAGCCTTTACGGGCACTAGCCCTCTGGAATTGTTAAGTCAAAACAAACTCACCTATAAGTTGCCTTGGTCATGGTATTTTATTAATGCAAGAAAAAAAGTAGCTAATACACTGATCCCGTGGTCTTCTAGGAGCTGCTTTGCTCTCTGAACCTCAGCATTTTCATCTATAAAATGGGTACAAATGTGAGGCCTGCCACAGTGGGTTGTCAGGATTGTAGGAACATTTATAACCCACCTCCAGGAAGAGGTTCTGCCCAGAGGTGGATTCCCAGGGAAGTGTATAAAAAGTACTGTTTCGGTTTTGGTATTTGCTGAAGAAGTAAAGAGGACTATGGAAGACAAACCAGAATGTTCTACACAGCCAGTGGCTAGCTTAAGCTCAATAGCTGATATGTGAATCCTGACTCCTGCCTGCCTGTCTCCTTCCCTGGCCTCCCTAAGGGCAGGACTGGGGGGTCTATGTCATGCTGGACTCAAAACTTTCTGGTCTCAGATTGGTATTGTTTTATTTTTGAAGTGGAGGCTGGTTCTGTGTGAAAAGCTGGTGAGGGGAGCTGTGATTTTCCTTATTTACTAACATTTGCTAGGATTAATGTCTAGGACACCCAAAATATGTTATGAGTCAGTCAGAGGATAACGAGATCGCAGCACTGTACAGATTACTCACTAATTTGACATTTGGGGAATTTTTGCAAAATGTTAGGGAACATTTGACAAAGATGCAAATTGCTGTATCCATGAAGTACATCTGACTCTGAGGGTTGGTGGCTCTCTCTCCTGATATGGCTTCTTCGTTCCCAGTAGCAGCTGGTGCATCCTGCCCATGGCTGGCTTTCGTTGCCATGCTGAAGGTTGGAGCTTTGCTTTGAAAATACAATGAGGACCTACTGAGCGCCTCGTGTGGGCCAGGCGCCTCGTTGTCTTCTGTCTTCTTTAAGCTTCATTGTCACTCCACAGGTTGTGTCAGCTGCAGAGGGGAGATAGAGGTTCAGGGAGAGTAGGTCATCTGCTGAAGGCTGCCAAACTCTGAAATAATTTGAATGTGGGCTTAAGTCAGCAAAGTCAGCAAAGTCAGCAAAGTCAGCACGCAGACTCCTATGACACCCCAATGTGTGTGTGTGTGTGTGTGTGTGTGTGTGTGTGTGTGTTTGTGTGTGCTGGTGAAGGGTGTTGCATTTCCTGAAGTTGGAGTTTCAGCTGGTTGTGAACCACCTGAGTGAGTACAGAGACCCAAACTTTGCTCCTCTGCAGGAGCAGCAAGCCTTATCAACCACTGAACCATCTCCCTAGCTCCTAGATTTATTGTTTTTAAGTAGTATTAAAAAAAAAACGCTAGAAATATGTAAGGATATATCACTAATATCTGGAAGAGGAAAAAACAGAAAGAATGTTTTCTACCTTTTTGATCACAGAAATGCTGTCTTTATTATTAAAAGTTTTATGGACCCTTCCATAGAATCATAGTTGGTTTTTTTAGTGTCCAGTAACTGCATAAAAGGCACAACAACAAAATGCTCTTGCATTAATTTTTATTTTCTTTATTCCAACAGCATCTATAAGATGTGAGGAAAAAAGCATAATAGAGTTTGTGGCCCATTATTTACCCTCTTTCCCAGCAGCACTTGGCACTTGTGTAGATTAGGCAACTCTTCTGCGCGGATGGGGTGGGCTGAGAGTGGGTGGGCACAGCTCCAGTGTGGGAGTCAGCTAGGAGGCCTTGCGTCTCTTCCCCTCGCTCGTTCTGAGGAGTTCTGAGCTCCCCGGATGTTCACAGTTGCAGCTCCAGTTCCATGCATCTCAGACGCCGAGAGATGGAGGGCTGTATTTATTTCTCTGGGACCTAATTACTTTAATAATGGTTTGAGTAAAACTGCACCCAGCTAAAGCCTCACTGTCTACTGTCCAAAGTTTCTCCAGGATGTCATCCTCAGAAGCATAGGACAGGCTGGGCTGTGGAGGCAGCATCTCTGTGCTCATCAGAGACCTTGGTTCTTAGTCTGTCTCTTTCTAATTAGAGGGGGAGGGACCTCAGTGTGCCAGAGTGCTCTAAGTTCAACTGTGTAAAATGGGGAGGTTGAACAGGCTGAGCTTTGAAGTCCATTCCAGGCTTTGAATTGCACCAGCCCCCAGGAATGACCCTGAGTTGATCAAGTGGCCTTGCTAGGTACAAAGAGCCCAAGGAACTCAGCCTATCTGCATGGACCAGCTCTGAAGTGCTGTGCTGAGAGGGGAGGAGGCTTTGTGTGTGTGTGTGTGTGTGTGTGTGTGTGTGTGTGTGTGTGTGTGTGTGTGTGCCCCCTATTATTAACCTTTTTCTAAGCTCTGTTTTCCAAGCCTAGGTCGGCTCATCAGAGTTGAACATGGACTGTTTGGATTTTTGCCCGAGCTGTTCTCCAAGCCTGATAGCACACTCATTACTCCCTACCCATGGTTTCTGCTAAATGACCTCGTTAGTGCTCTAATTACATGTTGCTCTTCAGAAAGCTGGGGGTGGGGGCGATGAGTTAAGGAAGGCTGAGGGCTGAGATGGAGTACATTGTAAACACCCGAGAGGCGCCTACCTTTCTCTGTCCTGATCGCCTCCTCGGGAGGGAGGCTTTGTGCTTTTTCTTTCCTCCCCTTCCTTTTTTCTGTATCCTGGAAAAGGTGATGATAATAGCATATGCCAAACGTACTGGTAGGAGTTGGTAATAGCCAGAGGGTGATATTTTTACAAACAACCAGAGAATGAAATAAAACAATAACAAAAACAATCTGAGGTCAAAGAAAGGAAAACAGACTTTTCAACCACCTACCCACTCTCGTGCAGCCCCATGAGGTAGTCGGCATTAGATTTCCTGATCAGCTGGCTTCAGAGAGGTTTAACTATTTTCCAAGGCCACAAAGCCAGTGTGGGGCAGAGTGAACTTACCTGTTTGAATCCAAATCTCAATATTCTATGTCATTCATTCATTCATTCATTCATTCACTCAACAATTGTACTCTGGGCTCTGTGACAAAGTGTGATTGTATAACTCCAGGAGTTCTAGACTATTATTTTTAAACTTAATTCTGTGAGTTCCTCTGATGAACTCATTGCTGTCTTCCCCCGTTACATTTTTCTCCATCTGTTCAAAACAGAACTGCTTATACTTCTGTCTTAGGGATCAGATCATGGATCTGAGATTCAGGAACCTGGGAGGCATAGTTAATGTTTATACTGAACAGTCTTATTATTTTTCAGTTAAGGAAGTTGGGGTTCAATGACTTGCTGGTGTGGTAAACCAGAGCTGCGCTTTCCACTAGAAATGCCAAGACTGGAGCGGAATTTCCACTGACTGTTGAGAAAGGATATTCTTGTGTGATAACAAGCATCAAGACTTTCAGAGCCGTGTGGCGCCTTCTACCTTTGGCATGCACCTGATGAGAGGTTCAACGTCCACCTCGCTTACACAGCCTGATTGGCAAGAGACTTTGACTTTGGTCAAGACTTTTGGTCTGTTAACTATAAAACTATGGTTGTGTGTGTGGGAGTGATAAAGTTTTTGTTTTATTACATTTATTATTCATTTATTTTTCTCCTTCTCCTTCTTCTCTGTCTTTCTTTCTCTCTCTCTGTCCCTTCGCAGTCCAATAAGCCATAGGATGTATGTGGAGGTCAGAGGACAACCCGTGCTGGTTATTTCTCTTCCACCAATGACCAGGTGGGGTCTGGGATTCAAACAGGTTGTTAGGCTTAGTGGTAACTGCCCTTAACGCTGGTCTATCTTAACAGCCTTACTGTTAACTTTAGTGAAGAAAGAGGCCATCTTTCAAACTGAGTGTCTTAGGCTGGCACAATTTTCTTAGAGGCTTCCTTTTGGATATTAATGTAAGCTAAAAGAGCCAAACCTTTAAGTTTCCCCAGCAGAATTCACTCTGCTACATTTTCCTAAAAGTGGCAGATGCAGCATACTGAGGGAGAAAGAGATGTCCTAGAAGAAATAAGCGACATCGTAGCAATACTAACTGGGTGCGACTTTAACTATGTGAAGAGCTGTCTTAAAACAGGGGTCTTACTAATTAGTATTTCAGTGTAGAAACTGGAACTTTGCAAGCCAAACATCTTAAAAAGTGAACATTGTCTGTTTGACAGACTGTCAAGACACATGTGCAACCTTAATATATTAGTTTACTCTTTAGCAATCAAATTGTTATTATAACTTCAAGAAAAGTGGAAAAAATAGACTTTTTACAATCTAATCAGCCCAAAAAAGAAACACACACACACACACACACACACACACACACGAAACTTTGAGCTATTGCCTGAATCTACAGTATGTTTGCTGAATTGGGGATGGGAAACAGCAGGAAACCATTACTGCATGTGATCATGGTTTTAATGATTGTACTGGAACACAATAAACGCATAAAAGTATGCCACAAAATAAATTGTAAGTCCCATGGCAAAGCAGCTCCTTATTCAACTTTTGTCAGTTTGGGAGAAGTGCTCCCTTCTTCTGCAAATAAGTCATTAAGCTGCACATTTTGCCACCAAATAACTTTTGGAAGAACGATTCAGACCTCCTAAAGTAATTCACTTGCAGTCTTCGTCTATTTTTAATAACTCAAAACATACACAGGAGGTGCACACGTCCTTCTAGACTTTTTGAACGACTGGACAAGGCAGCGTTAAAAATTCAACAGCACTAATTACTGGCTGAGCAGTATAAACCCTCAGAACGAATGTCAGCCTGGAAGATAAGCTCTTATCTTAATCTAATGACTCCACAGACTTAATTTGTCAGGCCAGCCGAGTTGATGAAAAACAGGTTTCTATTCTCCGGCGTGAGCAGTACCATCTTTCCAAATCTTTGAAGTCGGGTAGTAATACCATCAGTGTCATCCCGTAAAAATCTTGTGACCAAGCCAATTTAATTCCTATTGTCCTGTTACACTAATTAAAGTTGTTCCACTCTTGTTGGACAAATATCTCAAAGTGAAGCCAGAGTATTTTTAGATTTGCTGTATTTTGAACTAATCACCCACAGCTCCCTCCATGTTTCATGCCTTTTTTTTTTTAACTTCCCTCTCTCTTTTTCTTTCTCTCACTCCCATAGTGCTGGGACATCAGGGACCATCTATCTTCATATGGGAAAGCCAAAGTTTCCAGAGGAATTCATTAATTCAGAGGAACCCATTTATTCAGAGACAATGCATCAGGGTGTTCAGCAGCATAGACTCAGGCACGAAGGCTGGGGAGAGTTTTTGCTCTGTCATTTACAAGCTGTGTGACCTTGGGTCAGTGTTTAAGACCTTCTTAGCCTCACTTTAATCATTTGTGAACTGGAAGAGTATCATGGACATTATCAGGGTTAAATGAGATAACACACGCTAAGTACTTAAGAGTGGCTGAGTCTTCTGCCCAATAGAGTTGAACTTCCATTTGTTCTCCAACTCATCCATCCATCTTAGCAAATACATACAGAGACCTAACAAGTCTAAAACACATTCTGGACGCTGAAGGGCACAAAAAGAAACAAAAGGCAGGGCCATCTGCCTGTGATGGACTTTGCATAAGCTCTCTGCTCAAGAAGACCACACTTAACATAATCAGTTGATGTCACTACACCCAGGAATGAATTTCTACAGAGTTACCATGGCTTTCCACCAAAACTCCACTGTGAACCCTGTTGCTTCATTTCCAGTAAAATGGAAATGCGAGCTTCCATCTCAGAGATCTAGTGTGCTGAGGACATGAGGTAATGCTTGGTGGGCAGCCAAATGTTGGTGGCTTCTCGGTTTCTTGTCTCTTATCCCCGCAGCTCACAGTCACACTCAGGGGACTAACACATCTAGTAATTTTCTGTCTCGTTTCTTTGCCATCTCCATGGAGCATCCTTCCCTACAGCCCATGCTGGGGATACCCACTCCTAAGTACTTTCAAGGTACCATATTGGTTTTGGTTTATTGAATGTCACTTGAAAAGACTTGATAGTCTTTGTTGTCCCTTTGATTTCTCATCCTGATGGAATGTGATGACATAATTTCTCCCATCCTCCTTGAAATTCATGCCTGTACTAAAAAAAAAAAAAAAGTGCACTGAAAGCCTGCTTTGCATTAGGGATCTCGCTAGGTACAGAAACACCAAGAGATGGAGGATGTAGTGTCTACTTTTTAGGGACTTGTCCTGTGGTGGTGAATGCTGTAGCAGAGCTTCCCAGAATGCACTGAGCGCAGGATGGGATGGGAAAACAGACGTTCTGCTTGTGACACTGGGAACTCTTAAGGGATTTCTGGAGAGTACTCTCAGGTTTAACTGACTAAATAGATCAGGGAAAGATATAGTGTAAAGGAAATCCTAGGCCTGGGAGTCACTGTGTGTGGATAGATGGAAGAAAAACAGTTCAGGGAAGAGAGAAGGCCTGGAGTGGTTGAGTGTTGGGACATGGAGATGAGGAAACATAGAATGGAGTGGCTGAGAGCTGGGGCATGGAGATGAGACTACAAGAATGGACTGGCTGAGAGGTGGGAAGGTAGATCTGTTGTTGTTCCATTAGTTTAAATGTCTTTTGTTGTTCTTGTTGTTGCTGTTTTTCGAGACAGGGTTTCTCTGTGTAACCTTGGCTGTCCTGGACTTGCTTTGTAGACCAGGCTGGTCTGGAACTTACAGAGGCCTGCCTGACTCCGCTGGGATTACAAGCATATACCACCACACCTGGCTCGAATGTGTTTTATAACCTATTAAATCTATTCATTTCATGAATAGGTTAAATTAAAGTTTTGTTTTCTTATTTCTTAATCTTACTTTATAGATGTTTATTCTTTTATAGCTTTAAGGGTTAAAAAATATTAACTTAGTGTTTTGTATTAATATGGCTCAAATATCTTACTTTAGGTCTAATTTTAGATTTTAATTTGTTAACATTTTCTCCTTGATATGAATCTTTGAAATATATATTGTCATCTTGTTTGTGGCCTCAACCTTTCATTTTCTTGTATCTTGAAGTTTTTCTTACGTGAATGGCTTTATAACCGCCTCACCCCGAGCTGTATAGTCTCTTTCTGACCAAGGCTTGTAGTTCTGGTTTAGGTGGACATGCTGCTCTACAGACATGATGCGATTCCAGGCCTTTTATCAAACTGAGGGGTTGACCATGGGAACTTACTGCTTGTACCGTGTGGATATGTAACTTCATTTTGCTTTCACTCTTGGATGGGTAGAGGTATAGTTCAGCACCCATTCATGGCTCTGGAACACTGACCTCACTTCTAACTTTATATGGGGGCTCTGTGTTAGCTACTTAGCTATAGTTTTCACTAATGTTCTAGTTTTTCCTCCCATCGTTCTCACTCTTTCTTACTTTCTTTGTTTTGTGGTTATTGTATGTTGATAGAAATACATTCTCGTTTTTCCATGCCTATAATATTTTAAAATTATCTTTTTAATTCCACTAATAGTGTATAAAGGAACTTAATGTCTTTTAAAAAAATAATAGTTTGTCCATTAAGATTTATATTTACAATACTTAAAACTTACTTTTTACTTCCTTATTTAAAATATCTTAACATTTTAATGTTTATATTTTATTCTACAATTAGCCATTTTATTAGCAAAATTTTATTTTTGCAAAAGCAATACATGTATATTATTTTAAAAGTAATGTAGCACTAAGAAGCTTATAATAAACCAGAGTAATTTCTTCCTCATCCTTAATCCTCTGTCCAAGAGACAAATACTTGTATTTCTTTTAGTTCTTTTATTGATGTTAGCCTCAGAGCTCAAACAATAATTGACACTGCTTAGTACATGAGAGTCATCAATATAATGACTTTTTAATTTTTCATCTATCTATCTATCTATCTATCTATCTATCTATCTATCTATCTATCTATTTATTTTAAATAGCATTTTTCTATGTAGTGTTGGCTATCCTGAACTCGCTTCGTAGACCAGGCTGGGCTCAAACTCAGTAATGATATTTTAAATTATGTGTGCATGCACACACGTGAGTGCAGTTTCCTCAGAGTCCAGGAGAGGGCATTAGAGCCCATGGAGCTAGAGTTATGAGTTGCCTGACAGGGGAGCTAGGAACACAACTTTGAAAGAAAAAGTAGTATTCTCTATGAAAATAATAGATGCTCTTATTGCTAAGCTCTCTTTCTATCCAGCCCCTGAATGATATTTGTTAATGGATACATCTGAAGATTATTGTATCATATAGTCATGGACAGCTTAATACTTTAATTGGCACATATTGCATATACAACAGTGATCTCATAAGAGCATAATGATCTGAAAAATTCCTATCACCATGAGTTACTCACGCGTCCGTGGGGATAGTAATGTAACCTGTTGGCTAGTCATGTAAAGACATTGCACATACAATGATGTCCACTCTATAATTTCATGCATGAAAATAAAAGATTGATGTTTTAGAGGGAACTGCTTGTACTTATTAAAAAGCAAGGTCACGGTAGAACCGTATACCATGTTATGCTAACAGCAGCTCTGGACATCCTGTGTTTATCTTGTCTCCTGAATGCTTGACGAGCCCATGTTGAGAGACTGACTTTTACCATCTAGACTTGTGTAAATACACCTGTGCTGTTGGCATGAAGAAATCACTCAATGATGTATGACTACAAACATATCCCACAGCTAAGTGGTGTGTGACTGTATTCTTGCCATAATCCATGAAACCCAGCTCCTCCTTAACCCCTATTTTCTCCTGCCACACGTTTGACTAAAGAAGTGATAGTTGCTTTGTTGTGCAACAATAAGTAACTGTGTCTCCTTCCTTCCATGCCCCATATTCCTTTCGTAGCTAACATTTGCCTCTTTCATGCTTCCGTTTCTATAGACTTAGGATTTCTGGTCATGAATTTGTATGGAAAAGCTCTGATTTTCTATAAATGCCCTAGATCGTTTACTTTCTTGTGGAGGATAGACTTTGTCTTAGTTTGCTATCTGTCCATACAGGATGGTACCTGTGAAACTCAACCCAAGAGAAAAAGGTTTTATTTTGTTTCATGTATTCGGAAGCTCAGTCCATAACTGGCTAAGCGCACTGCATAGGGCGTGGGGCGAGGACATCACAGTGATGGAAACGTGGAGAAGATCGCTCACCAAATGGTAGCCAGGAAGCAAAGGAGAGAATGTGTGGAATGGGCTCAGGACAAGCTATATCCTCAGGGAGGTCCCAACCACCAACCTCCTATTACCTTTTATGAATCAATGGATGGACCAACCCCTTGATGAAGTCAGATTCCTCATTCAGTCACCTCCTCAAAGCCTTTGAATCCTGGGGGCCAAGCCTTCAAGATACAGATGCCGGTGTAACTGACCTCCTTTTTGGAGAGTGCTGCTTTTGCCTCTCTGCCTCCCCACTTTGAAAGCATGCCCTGCCTTTTTTGAATGCAAGCCCACCTTATTTTCTTGATTTATTTCTTGTTTGGTTGAAGCGTACTTTTTAATAACTCTCTAAAACATTATAATGTTTCAGTTTTAAAAATTCTCTCCAACTTATTTCCCCAGGATGATAAGCGGGAAATAGTTCTGATGACATTCTTCTGCCCTGAGAACATCTGGGCTCCCCATCAATGAGTCTGATGCCAGTTGGATTGGTTGCTTTGTGCTCTATCCGAGTACTTTGGGGTGATGTTTTTACGGGGAGCGGAACTTGGTAACACTGGTGTTGATGACCCTGTCATTGTTTTACATTCTGAGTTCAGATTTCATGTCAGTTGTGTATAACCATTCCTGTCACTGTTGTTTTCAATTTTTTTAGTTCTTTCAGACTGTTTTCTATGGCCAAGCATGTGTTTTAATTTGGAGAACACGCTGTTGTGCTTGAAAAGGAGATATTGGATGCAGGAGTCTATAAATGTCAGCAACTATCAATTAGGATAGTTTAACGGTGTTACACAAGTCCTCCACGTATTAAGTGACTTAAAAACCTAGCTCTCTGAATTGGTAAATTTCCTTCTGTGACTGTGGAATTGTATGTTACTCCCTTTAATTCTGTCTGGTTTTTTTTTAATGTCTTTTGAGATTGTATTATTGAGCACATCGTCATGTCTTCCTGATAAACTCATTCTGTAAGATACAAGTATGTGCTCCTCTGTGCTAGGCCTCTTTGCCTCACAGTCTATTTTAGCTGCCACTAACGGTGACACTGGAGCTGCTGGCTGTGTGCTGACCACTTGTGTTATCCATTTTTCCACCAACAATTTACTTCCAGTCTCTGCCCACCATCATGTCTGAAATATATCTCCTATCATCACAGTCTTGTAAATTCTTGCACTTGGAAATATATTCTGGGGTGGGAGATGTGACTGAGCAGTTAAGACCACAGGCTGCTCTTGTTGAGGGCCCAGATTCAGTTCCCAGCACCCACATGGTAACACACAACCACCCGTCACTCCAGTTTCAGGGGATGTGAGGTCCTCTTCTGGCCTTTGGAGGCACCAAGCACGCAGATGGTGGACAGACAGTAGGTGGAACAACTGCCCACATAAAATAAAAATAAAGTTTTTAAAAATGCATATGGTGTGTGTGTATGTCTCTCTGTGTGTGAAATTTTCATGGGCAGTTCAGAGGGTGATCTTGGGAGTCATTTCTCCTTCCACTTTGAGACAGGGTCTCTTTGTTGCTTGCGACTGTCTGCACAGGCTAGCTAGCCCATGAGCTTCTGGCGATTCTCCTGCCTCTGCCCGCCATTTCGCGACTGAGGCTCTGAGATCGCAGATATGCACCACTGTGCTCGGCTTTATGTGGATTCTTAGGGCTAAAGTCAGGTCATCAGGTTTCTGTGAAAACTGCATTACCTATCGGGCTATCTCCTCAACCTGACTTCTATATTTTTATCGGGCCATTTTGTCCATTAACCTTTGGAGTATTGTTATTAGTGATATCCCTGGATTTAGCTTGTTCCCTTTGGATTTTATCTCTCATTCTCCTTTCCTTTCTTCTTTTGTTTACCTCTTGGTTTCTAAGTGATACTACTTTACATTATTTTAATCTGTGCTCCTAAACTCATTCCTTCAATACTGGTCGGGTCCAATCAAGAAACAGCAAACAGCCAGTTATGGGAATGAAGCATTTAATATAAATGTATATTGCAAGGATACAAAAGAGATTCTGAGACATGATGAAAGGAGGAGGGATCTATCACCTTCAGAGCTATGAGAACAAAGCGAGGAGATTATAATTATTAAAATCAAAATGCAAAAGTAGAGGCCCATGGAGGTGGAAGTCTCTGGGTAGGTGGGCTGGCCTCAGGCTCTATGAGGTAGAAAAGGAAGAGAAAGTAAGTTCTAGCTGGCATCTCTGGCACCTAAGGAGGGGAGACTGGGTGCAGTAGGCGCTCAAAGCACAACAACTGAACATGAAATTCAGTTCCTTCTATTACAAGAACCCACTACTGGGCACTGTGGGTGAAGAGGTCTTGCTGGGGTGACTGGCAGTGTTCAGACCAGAAGCCCACACAGAGGTAGCAGAGAGGAAGAACAAGTCCTGGCTCCGCCCCCAGCTCTCTTGTGCTCCTTTTGACAGAAGCTTACAGGAAACAGGCTGGTAGGGTTTGCAGAGCTCCAGCCCTGAATTTCAAAAATCTCATAGACGCTCAAAGACCAGGTCTAAAGCTGGGAATAATATCTTGGTAACAGTTTGTTTTGCTATGATGTGGACAGGTCTCTTCTCTTCCCTCCCTTTTCCCCTCTCTTCTCTTATCGTCTCTTCTCTCCCTTCTCCTCATAAGATTACCTTTGTTACTCTATTTAAAAGGACCTATACTTAAGCCTTAAATTGTTCCAGTCTTAGTCTTTTTAAATGGTTAAGATTATTTCTCTCTCTCTCTTTTTTCTGTTTTGTTTCTGAATTGTGCCAACTTTTCCTTCTTCAAGGAAAACAGTTTTGTTAAGGGGGGAAATATTGCCAGCATGTTCCAAAGGGGAATTATAATACAACCATCCTTCAGTATCCATGGAGGATTGGTTCCAGGACCCCTGCTTATACCAAAATCTGTGAATACTCAAGTCCTTTATAATAAAATGCCATCGTATTTGCATATAACCTATTCACATCCTCCTATATACCTTAAATCATCTTTAGATTACTTATAATACCTAATACAATGCAAATTCTATGTAAATAGTTGTTATACTGTATTGTTTAGGGAATAATAATGGCAAAGGAAATCTACATATTCAGCTCAGATACAGTTTTTTCTCTTGAATCGTTTCAGCTTGTGGTTGGTAGACTGAGTGGACTTGAACTGTTGGATATTGAGAACCAGATGCACATTGTTGAAAACAGCAGCCCCTTTTGGAAGACAGAAGGGCATGCCTGCTCCAGTACCCTGGCTGTGTTGATCATGGTCTTTCCTCCACAGACATGAGGAAGGAGCTCTGTTTTTTTGCTTTGGCCTTGAACTTTGCTAAGGCATCTCTGAATTTTTCTCAAGGGAGCTGAGACTCTTGACCAGAGTTTGGCAAAGCCAGCTTCACCCTCCCAGTGTAGCATCAGCAAACCACTCGGGCTCTTAGACAGGTTGGAGATTCTGCGGATATGACTCCTTCAAGACTAAAGGCAAGATAATCAGTCCTAGGAGACAGCTAATTTTAGTACAAAGGAGGATTTCAACGTGATTTATTTCTAATGCCCGTGAACTAAAAGGGCTAACTACCATTCAAACAAAATGGAGACCCGTGAAATACTCCGTGCTAAAAACCAATGTATGTTGACTGAGATCTGTCATACCCATGGCAAAGGATGCGACAAGGTACGATTAGGTGGCCCAAGAGTGCTGTGGAGGGCATCTTCAGAGTGTCTTTATTAGGGAAAGCATTTGAACCACCATCCGATAGAGAAGTGTGCGTAGAGACAGAAAAGAGGATAGAAGAAGAAAAACAAGTGAGAGAAGACAGAAATGTTTTTACACCACTAGAATCTCTCTTCTCCTTCCTCATTATTAGCACCAGAAAGCACAGTGGCAGGACGGATCCCAGTGACAGCCTCTCAGCCCTTCCTTCTCAGCTGCTGCCGGAAGTTCTTCTCTGAGGCTCCGCGTGCTGATGATCAGAGTTTAAGGTGACTCTGCATCTAGGCAGAGGTGCTCCTGGCCAGCGTGGCTCCTTGTGGGCGTACTGTTCCCTCGGACTGGTGCACTCTCTTGCATTGGAGCAGAACGTGTGGAGCTGTAGCGGACTTTGGGCGCGGTCCCAAGGTCAGTTTATTCACCCCGGCCAGATAGCTCAAACGAGCCTTTTCCCGGTCCCTGAGACTCATACTGCCCCTGAATCCCATGGCTGAGAGGAAACCCTTATCAGTAGCAGGATGAGGGCTCAGACAGGGACGTACAAAGGCCCTTCAGTGAAGCAAAAGCTGCAGACCCTTTTCCTGTCCCACCTTCAAAGTCAGCATTTGCCGGAACACTTCCAGGTCTCGAATTCTGTCCTCTGTAATCACCCCGTCCTGGCTGCACTTTCTGTTTTTGCTTTCACATACAAACATTCCCTCATTAAAAAACAAAACAAAACAAAACAAAAACTGTGGCTTTAATTTCTGTGAGTCTGCTCTACAGCATAGCTTGGTCAGAGCTTGGTGTTTACGTACAGAGTGAGTCCAAGGGATTGTGGGAAAGAATGCCATTCACGTTGAGCGGATAGCCATTAGATGCAGAGCCAAGCTGTCTCCGCCAAGTAAGAAGAGAAACACTGCGAGACCTCCCTGTTCGGAAGAAGAAGATCTGAAACCGACCTCATTTTCTGTCATACTTTAGGAGGCGGCTCTGAGGGTCTGCTGTGGCTTCTCCAGTGGGATTTAGAGCTGGCACGAGCCCTCGCGAAGAAGACACATTTCAAAGGAGGGTTTCCACTTCTCTATCTCTGGTTGCTCCTTTCCCTAGCTTTTCTGTCTCCCTCGCTGATGGCAGGAGCCGCTGGTATGAGTTCTTAGGTCAGCCAGTCTGCCTTGCTGTCAGAACAAGGGTCCAGTCATAGGTTCCTGGTGACGCAGCCTGGCTCTCTAGCTTTACTTGTGATGCACTTAAATTGCATAGGTTACATAACTGAAGGGAAAGTAGTTTTTGTTGTTTAATGCACTTGGGTATTTTGTCAAACAGGAGAGCAGACAATTCCATTTGGTAGTGGCTGGGGAGGAATTGGATTTCCTACAGTCCTTCCTTGAATTGCCAAAAGCCATTTCTGGAGCGCCCCAGAATCCCATGATTACCAGAGAACACTAGTCAGAGAGCTTTGCAAAGAGTTCCTGTTCCTTACTGCCTTCTGTCAGAACCTCGGCTGGACCCGGGCACCCTCTCTGACCTGATCATTTCCACACCGTCGCAGCTCTGGAGCAAAGCCGGGGTGTATGGGGAATTTCTGTGTGTGGATGTCCACATCCTTCATCCACGTCCTTCAAGG
The DNA here is from genome assembly GCF_030254825.1 of Meriones unguiculatus. Classification (NCBI taxonomy): domain Eukaryota; kingdom Metazoa; phylum Chordata; class Mammalia; order Rodentia; family Muridae; genus Meriones; species Meriones unguiculatus. The sequence continues at coordinate 62,232,408 of NC_083358.1, forward strand.
GTTTCCTTTCACATTTTCTGATTGTGTTTCGGAGTACATGGTGTCAACAGCTCTCAGAGCTGTTAAGTTTTCTATTTATCCTCAGGCCAGGAAAAGGCACAGATCACTGCGGTGTAAAATTACCAGTGGTTTTGACAGTGACCTGGAAGAACTATGGAATGAAGAAATTTAGCCTTGAGAGCTGAGGTTCAGCCCCAGGCCCATCTTAACCAAGAAGTTCTGCTCAATTATACAGGTCACAATAAGTTCTGTAATCTTGAAAATATTGAACTCATCAAACTTAAGTTCAGTGTTGTTGACACACGTTGATGAATGGCCAGTTCTGGACACCAAGTACCGTATTTACTTGTTTATTACCTCCTCAATCCAATTTCTATTTGTCTTCATCTTAAAAAGTAGTTCAATGAGTTTTGAATTTGCTTTGGATTTCTTTTGTAGGGGCTTTTTAAAGCAGCACAGACTTCTCTGAAGGCTTGAACAGTCGTTGAAAAGTTTTTAAATACTTATTCAGTTATTTTTGTGTATGGGCATGCCTGTATTTATATGAAGGTCAGAGGACAGTTTTTTGGACTCAGTTTTCTCCTTCTACCATGTGGCTTCTGGGGAATCAAACTCAAGTCATTAACTTTGGCAGCAAGGGATTTTACCCTTCTGAGCCATCTTGGTGGTTAATGGTAAAGACGCTGTGTTTGGTAGAAGAAAAGGGGACTTATTTCTGTACAATTGCTCTGGCCAAGCCTTGAGAAGGGTAACTGGAGATGAGGTAGGTCTTAGAGCCAGACCAGTGAGACTGAATCTCTATTCTCCCACGTCCTATGACTCTGTGAGCAGGTTACCCACCTCTGGTCTCAGTTTCACCATCTGCAAAATGGGAATAGCAGTAATAATACTTTCTTCTAGGGCTGTTGGGAGTTAAAAGATATGAGCTACTTTCAATAGCGTCTAGCAGGTAGAAAATTCTCGATAAATATCAGCAAATAAAGTAGTCATCTTGGGTTGCCATAATAAAGTCTGATAGACGGAGTGGCTTAACCAACGAAACTTTATTTTCTCACAGGCAGGAGGCTGGCCCCCTGAAGATAGGCTGTCGGCATGTTAAGGCTTTCAAATGGCCACCCCATCCATGTGTCCTTACATGGCAAAGAGAAGGGAATGGCCTCCCTACCCACCTGTGACCTCACAGACTCTCCATTGCTTTCCTGGAGACCTGTCTTTCAATATAGACACAGATAGATCAGGAATTTAACATGAGTTCCGGAGAGATATGATTTAGTCTTCTGCAGTTACTTCTTTGTGTGTCTGTGTGTTAAATGTGCACATGTGTGTGGAGCCTAGAGGGCACCTGCAGATGCTGTTCCCTGGGCATCATCCATCTTTCTTTGACAGAGCATCTCTCAATGGCCTCAGATTCATTGATTGGGAGGGGCTGTCTGCACTGCCAACCCCAGGGATCTGCTTGTCTCTGCCAGTGGAAAACTTTCTAAAACCTGTGTTCTGGGGATTGAACCCAGGTCCTTATGCTTTAGGACAAATACTTTACCAACTGAGCTGTCTTCCCAGCCCTGGCAGCTGGACTATTTTAAATTACGTCACAACTTAGAACTTCGTCACAACTTAGATACTTCGTCAAGTCACAAAGTCCTCTATGGGTGGAACAGACAGAAAGAGGCTCTTAAAAGGGTTGTGTAAACAAACATGATATAATCCAAACCAGTGCTGTTTTATTTAGGAAACACTTCTCCCCAGGGTCCTTACTCAAGCCACCCTTTTGTCAGATCCTTTCTAAAATGGCTTTGAACTTTCTTCATCAAGTTCTTCGTGGTCACAAACCTTGTGATAAGTTTCTTCTTAAATGTGGTTTGTTACTTGCTCCCAAAGGCCATTTTAGCATCTTCAGATCTCACTGACATCTTCTCTAATAGCTAGGGATGCATAACCCAAACCCATTTTCTCCCTCTCTAAAAAAAAATCCTTCACACAAAATGTTTCTTTCATTTCCCTCTTCTGGAACCCTTTATCTTTATTGTGACAGATTTTAAGAGCCATGAGATGCATTCTTCTCTGTAGGGTCAGAATGCAACTTCAATTGTATGTTGCTGCATCAGTCAGAACTTTCTGCCCCACATCCTATTGGGTTAGAAATGACTGTGTTGTACCTGTCATGATTCAGTGGGCAGAGAGCACTGACAACTTTCCAGCCTTCATGCTGAACTAGGAGAGCTGGCCCAGGTAGGTAGGGAACATGACATGTATTGACTTTAAGTAATTTGTTCAAATCTCCTATGACTAGAGAACTGCAGAGCCTGAATTGCTCTCTGGGCCCATAAGTTCTAAAACCCAGGTCCATTTCCTGTATGTCAAGGGACTCAAGCAAACGCATCTAGGAAGAACTTCTTTAAACTCTTTCTTCCAGGAGAGGGAGATGGGTGACTCAGTAAAACATGAAGATCCAAGACTTGCAGACACACACATGGAAACACACACACACACACACACACACACACACACACTCAAACAGAATAAATGTGTCTTTAAATTTGTTACGATTATATCCACCAGTCTTTTAAAATGCTGTCAAATATGTTTGAGTATTCGATAAATCTAAGAAAATGTAAAAGTTTTAGTCATTTTCTTTCCTCCTGCTGTGGTTTCTTTCCTCTTCACAGATGAGGAATGAATTGCCTTTTCTTTCACAGCCTTTGAGAGTCCTCTTCTTTAAAGTATAAAATTAGTGACTTTTACATGGCCCCAAGGGGATGTGTTTATTAACTTGGTCATAAATATTTGAACTCTACATTCTTAAGTTCAATTTCTCAGATCTGAGAAAAATCATGTTAAAATGCATTTATGATTTATTACTTCCCTAATATCAAAGTGAGTTACAGTAATCAAAATATGCTCTTGCTTCCTATGTTCTGTGGAGCAGACAGAATAGAGCAGATCTTTCTGTTCAGGTTCCCCGCACAAGCTTATATCCGCACTGAAGCACACCGCCATGATACTTTAGGGTGCCAAGGAAAAGGAGAAACTACTGAAAGGTTTTATAGAGGAGAAGAGAGGGGGTTACTTCTGGGAATCAAACTCAGAGTATCTTTTGACTCGTGAGCAACATTGGATTCTGGAAGACGATGGAACAGTGCAGCAAAATTCTGAAGGGAAGACATTTTCAACATAGGATTTTATGTTTAGCAAACCACTGGTTAAATAAAGAGGGGAAACCATGTCAAATAAGAAGCTATAGCTTGTAGTCACAGAAAATAATTAAGGGTGAAGCCTAGGAAAACAGAAAAAAAAAAAGAAAAGAAAAGAGGAAGCCATGAGCAAAGAGGGAATTTCGAATGCACACTTGATTTTTTTTTTTAAATAAAAACATCCAGGGAACTAATGATACCAACCTTATCTATGTCAGTGGGGGCTTTTCAGATATATGTAATCGAGAAGATCTCTCCTGACTGTTGTGTGGTACCGTCTCTTGCACTGGCTCCCAGGCTAAATAAAAGAAGGGGAGAAGAAAGCCATTCTTCTGGGTGCTGACATTCCTCTTCCTTCGGCTCCTGATCTGCCCATATATGAACAAGCAACCTCCCATTCCTGCTGCCACTGCTGTGAGCCACCTCCACCTCCGAGCCTTCCCACCATAATGAATTGTGCCCTCGAGCCACAAGCTACAACAAACCTTCCTTTCTTCACCTTGCTTCTTGTCAGTAATGGCTGCAGTGATGAGAAATGTAACCAATGTACCATGGATGCAGGAACAGCGGCTTTAGCCTAGAAGGGCAGAGAGAAAAGGACCTGGATAACAGCGGGGCAGCCGCTAAGCAGTAGACAACCTAGATAAGAGCAGAAATAAGAGACGCCCAGGTGCATAGTTACCTTGAGGAGGGAGAGACTGGGGCACAAATGAAGATATGGTGTGGCCAGAAAGGCTCCATCTTTAGGCTTGACGTTATTGTTTGGGTCAGTCTTTAGACAGACCGACCCACAGAAGGCTTAATGAAAATTATGGAAAAGATCACACATACTACTGGCTTTGACACCATAAATGCATATGTTGAGTGATAGGTGCTAATGGGGCTATGGAAGAAGCAGGAAAGTAAGGGACAGTGTCCTCATCCAAAACAAAGTTGCTGAACTGAGAAATAAACCCTGGAAACATGCTTTAACATTACAAGCGTAGCAAAGAGGAGAAGCAGAGGCACAGCGCTTCACATTTAGAAAAGGAAGGTGGTAAGGTGGAAGGAGGACATGTCAGGGAATGCTGAGGCTCACTCAGGAAGTAAAAGGTAATTAAAAGAGAGAGTGAGAGAGAAAGAGAGAGAGAGAGAGAGAGAGAGAGAGAGAGAGAGAGAGAGAGAGAACTCCAGTAGAATTAGAAGGGCAGGTACCAAAATAATGTAACACACACACACACACACATCTCACTGAAAATAATTCCCTCTGGGAAAAGTGATTGTACATTAGGAGCACAAAAGTAGAGGGTTATGGTATTTATTATAAGCATTTATATATTTTATCACACTCATTTTTTGTATATCCGCTATGTGTGTGCACACATGTGTGAGTCTGTGCACACACGTGCATGTGTGCGTATGCCATGGTGCACACATGGTGGTTAGAGGACAACTTTTAGGAGTCAGTTATCTCTTACCATGTGGGCCCCAGGACTGAACTCAGGCTCCTGGGCTTGGTGACAACCCCCTGAACCACTGAGCCAGCTCGTTAACCCACTATATTATTCATTTTTTCACATTTATGGAGTATTTTGGGACATACATACATACACAATTAATTTTTAAGTAACGCTTGTGAAAACATGCTAGCCTGCTGGATATTTAAACTTTTTGGTCTGTTCCAATTAACAATGGTGGAGAGGATTGTAAGAAAAGAAATAGGATGCTCCTGGAGATGCAATTTGGAAGAAAAATCAGGGCGGGCTTGCATTTTTAAAGAGCGATTTCTATATATTAGGGACATGAAAATTAGTTCTCTATCAATTACATCACCTTCAGAACGCCAAAGAGGCAAAACCCTGGGACAAGAAGTGATCAAGAATCCAGAACAGCTTGTAGGGACCAGGGTTTCCTTCAAAGGTCATCTGCTGTCAGTCATTGTAGTGATGAGCAGATGTCAATAGACACCCCCCAGCCCCACCCCCAGCTGGCTCACCTAGCCTTGAACGCTGGCTTGGCTAGACATGAAGTATCTGTGTTAGTCTTCTCAAGCTGAGTCCAGGCAACGGGGACGAGGACATCCTTAGGACCCCCCCCACCCCCGTTGTAAACATGAATTTTTATCCACTATTTTCAGTTTGCCTTCTCTTTCTACATACCACTAATGTTTTAACCAATTTTTTAAAATTATTTTTGTTTTATGCGATGGGTATTTCGTCTTTATAACTTTCTTGGTGTACTGTTACTTTTCTCATTGCTGTAACAAAATACCTAGCAAGAAGCAACATAGGAAAGATTTGTTTTGGCTTTCAGTTTGAGGAGACACAGTCCACCAAGGTGGGGAACACAGGACGGCGGGGGCACAAGGCAGCTGGTCACAATGGGTCTGTGGTCTGGAAGTAGAAAGCAGATAAGAAGGGGGCTGGGTTAACAACAACAAAACAAACCTCAAGTCCTGCTCAGAGTGTCGCACACCTTCCACCCAAGCTCTACCTGTTAAAACTTTCACAACCTTCCAAAACAGCGCCACCGGCTGGAGACAGAGAGTTCAAACCATGAACCTAAGGGGGACATTTCAGGTTCAAAGCACGATACTTTGCTGTAAAGAATTACACAGAATGTTAGGATTTCTTTACTGTATACTTTGCTCCAAAGCATGTGTCAGTCAAGGTTAAAGCAGCAGCCTGGGGCAATCAACTAACCTATCTCTGATGATAACTTCTTGCAGAATCGTTCTAACATGGAGACTTCCATGTATACCATGACCCTGCCCCTGAGCTGGGACTGCTCAGTCACCCAGGCCATCTGTCTCTCAGCTCAGAGAACACCAGGGCTGGAGAGCACATTCTTTGTCCTCTCTGTTCTTCATAACTGGGCAGAGGGGATTTCCAAGGCTGCCTTTGTAAAGGCAAGCTTTGGCCTGATGTTTATGGGCATTTGTGTTTACTTTGTTCTAGGGAAGCGACAATAGGAATTAAGAGAATTTAGTGTGTGTGTGTGTGTGTGTGTGTGTGTGTGTGTTGGGTGGATTGTTTGAATTGTTTTCAGAAGAACATACTTCTGATGTTGACTGTTGAGGAGTGCAGGAATGGCTAGGACAGTTGGAGAGCATAGAGTGCCTTTGCAGTATGTGGAAACAGGGAGCCTTCCAATGAGCTCAGCGGTACTGAATTTCATAAAACCATTCTGACACCTTCTTTGAAAGAACACTGGGTCCCTGTAACCATGTTTATTATGTGTCCATTCTGTCGACTTCAGGGGTGGTTCCACTCTGGCATCAGGAAGTGGAATTCTGGGGCATAGAGGGAATCCATAGGGTATCCATAGATGGACAGGAGACTAGTTCCAGAGTGTGCTTAGGCTACTGATTAAATGAGCTGAATTGGGGCTGGAGAGATAGCTCGACCGGGAAGAGTATTTACTGCTCTTGCAGAGGATCAGTTTGGCTCCCAGCATCCACTTCAGGTAGCTTACAACAGTCTGTAAGTCCAATGTTAGGGAATCCAACGCCCTCTTCTGGCCTCTGCAGGTACCTGCAGGCACATATAGACAAGAACACACACACATACACACGCACACACGCACACAACGTACACACGTATGTACACACATATGCATGCACACGCACATACACAAATGCACGAATGCATGCATGCACATGCAGATAAAAATTTTAAAAAATTATTTGTCTAAATTCTATTTGTCTAACCCCCACGAAGTTCCTGGTCCTCAAAACACTTCTCTCGTGTCCTTGGTAAGGCAGCCTGTCATTCTCTGGTTTTGTTAATAAGATGCTTAAAAAACAAAAACCAAAACAACAACAACAAACACATCTTGTTTGTTACCACTCCATGGCACTTCCTGAGTTCCTCATCTTGAAGGCTTAGAACCATTTTCTCATGCCCCACTCACTGAATAAGTTTCCTTCATTCTGGAGCTGGGGGTTGGGGGACGGTGCAGCACTGGATGATGGGGTGGCGATCCCTACCAGCATCACTGTGGCCGGAGTTACGAGGACCCCAGGCTGTCTTGTCTTCTGTGAGCTTTGTGAGAAGCTCGTAGGTCTATAGACATCCTTCCATGCCCTCCTCCAGCCTTGGCAAGCAATGGGAGAGGGAGGCTTGGGGCCCTCCAGCTGCACAGACCTTGGACTGTCACCAGGGAGGCTGCACCTGGGCCGGACCCATTTGTACTGATGGCATTGGGTCCCGCACTATCTGTGCTGCCCTAAAAATAGCTCTCAATTAACATTGCATTTCAAGAATTGGAAAATTTCCCAGAAGTCCATTCTTTTTTCCTTTTCTATTTCATTACGTTTTGCAGTAATAATACACAAGCCTGTAGAAAACATGACGGGTAATGAAAAAATGTAATTAATATAAGCAGCGCAAGGATGTTTTTTTTTTTTTTTCTCTGTTGCCCTCATAGAAAATTGCAGCTTTAAACCAAGCGGGATATGAAAATACATAAATGCTCCCTCCCTAATCTGCTCTGGTTTGTAAATATCTTATGCAAAAACAGTTAAGTCAACTGTCAGATTATCTATATTATACATATATAACATATATATGTATAATATATATAAGCATTAAGTCACATATTCTTGTTTGGAAAGAAAATTTCCTATGGGATAAATTGAATGATTTGGATAACTGTTTGTGAGACTGGGTGGTGATGGTGAAGGTCTTCCACAATAAACCTAAAAGCAGGAAGTACCTCCTTTCTGTAAGACTGTACTGAAGCATTAATTGTCCTGCTTCTTGGTACCCTAAATGTTGACGCAATGTTGCTGTCCCTGCTACTATTTCACACTGATCCACTCGATCTATTAACTGAAGTAAAGTGATTAAGAAGCCCAGAGGCTGTGCTATCTGGTGCCATTCTTGAGACCACCAACTCACTTGCGTGTACCACATAGCAATTATGTAGAGGTGTTTGATGGGAGAGGGGGTCACAATAGGGTTTCAAAGTTGAAATCTGTGTCCCCCAAATATCTTCCCCAAATATGCTTATCAGTTTGTTTTCAAGAGACAAACTGCGTGTGCCTGGGTCCTCTATGCTTTGAGATGACGGCGCTCATATCTTCATATCTTACTGCTTACTGCTTAGCTCTGTCTTGTTCTGTTGTCTGCAGGATGGCTCTGGTGTTTGTGAACGTTCAGGTTTCATCTGGGGACTCTGCCCTTATCCCTTTGCTCTGCTGGGCTCCCCGGTGAAGGCAGGTTCCCCCAGATGCGAAGCGGTGCCTCTCTGCTGTGGCATTCTGGGCAGCCATTTGGAGTCCCAGATGTAGGAAATGAAATAATCCACGCTCACACAGTCACAGAGTGCCCATCTGGCACCCAGGAACCTTGCTAGATAGAAGCACACAGGCGTGAGCTCACTTTTGTGATGGCATTTCACCAGCAGGGCTGCAGCCAGCTAGAGGAGAATTCTGGGATGCAAACAGTCCCTTTCCATTGCTCCCTCTGCCTGCTCTCCTCACCACTGCCCCCACCCTGGGACCACATCCATGCACAAATCACGTATACACACCCACACAGAAACTGAACTTTTAAAAACTTGGGTACGAGTGGAAGACAGAGAAAGGGACAGACGGAGGCACAGCAACACTGTTTTTAAAGGGCCTGAAGTAAAACTATTCACTGAAGGGTCCCCTCCCTGTCTGGTCCTGGACTTGTCATAGTCTTTGTCTTTCACTCTAGTACACCCAACAGTGGCATGACACTTGATTAGTTAAGCCCTCATCCCTTTTCCCGCACACCCTCCTAGATATGAAAAAAGACATGGCAGAAAGGGCCTCAGAAACCACATAAAGGCATCCCTTTCCAGTTCCTCAGACCAGATTCACAGGACAGCCCAATAAATGACCACAACTCCTTTTCTTCACTTTCCTTTTAAGAGTGTGTGCCATAGTAGGAGCCACAGAAGCACTGCCAAGGAGATGCTGGCCAGAGAACACCTGGGGCTGAGCGTGAGCATGTGTGATTGCAGAGGCCGACTGTCCCCACAGAGGCTGGCTTGCTGACATTCAACCCAAGTCATAATTAAAGAGCAAGGCAGATGTGTAAAACTCCTGGGGCAGGGGGTAATTGTTATATAAGCTTTCCCTTAATCTATGGCTCTAACTGTGTTATCCTTTAAAAACACACATTTTGAAGAGAGGTGGTAGGTAAAGACAGGGTGAGATCCCTAAAGTAGCAGTTAACTCTGGGCAGGGACAGAAATGTGGCTTCAATGAAAGGCCGGTTAAGTCATGTACTGATTTGTATCACAGCAGCATTAAAATGAGGAAAGAGATCAGCTTAGACATTGTACTTGACACTTTCGAGAATAGCTACAAGAAGCATCAGGTTGCATTAGCCTCCTGAAATCTCCTCTGAGCTCCCAGTACTCCCAGTTTCCAAAGAAGACGTGGTCAAAGCCCATAGAGAGAGAAGGATGCCACTGCACGGGCAGAGTGCATCCCTGGCCACTGCTGACCAGTAGTGCACAGGAGAAAGGGGGTTAGCTGGAAGATTTCCCCGTGGAGTCCAGGTTCCTAGACTCAGAAATATTAGGGCTAGAAAAACAAGTGGTTCCCTCCTCAGGGGACTTGTTTGCTCTGCTCAGGCACCACTCTTGTCTTTTCAGAGAATGCTCTCTGCGAGTTTGCTAATCCAGGGTACCAAGTGGGAAGCACAATGAGATGTTTGTAAATATGATAAACCATTACAATGTTACAGCTTTTCATTTGGAAAGCCATTTAGGCAAGAAATGATTACTGACCCATGATATGTAAATGATGGAAATGCAGAAATTAGTATTTGGGTCAACTCATGTATTTTTCAACCATGAAATGAAAATCTCAGCGTTCACATTCCAATTCATACATGAAAGCGCCACAGTGCTATTAGTTGGCATTGTGTTAATTTATTATTGTCTTAGTTAACGTTCTCAGAGCCACGGTGAAGTTAGATGTCTACTTTCAATGTACTAATGTTAGAGCTGAAAGGAGGTGCACGCTTGACTGAGTCCGTGGGTTTCCTGAGGGAATGCTAGGTCAGTTGGGTGGAAAGAAAGCTAACCTGAAGGGGAGGCTTAGGGAAGCTCCTCACCAAATAGCTCAAACATGAGCCCCGTCTACTGTTCATTTTTAGAAGAGGCTATAAAAACATGTAGAAAGTTATGCTCCTAATTCCAAGAGAAGCCTACAATGGAACTGGAGAGATCACTCAAAAGTCAAGAGCATTGGCTGCTCTTCCAGAGGACCCAGGTTCGATTCCCAGCGCTAACAAGGTGGCTCACAGCCATCTTCGAGGCGGATCTGATGTCCTCTTTGACCTTTTTAGGCATTTCCTGTGTGTGTGCACGTGCATGTGTGAGTGTGTGTGTGTGTGTGTGTGTGTGTGTGTGTGTGTTTGTTATAGAGACATACATGCAGGCAACCCCCCCATACCCATCACATTAAAATAAATAAATAAAAGGATCCTCCAATGTCCTTTGTCTTCAAGGCTAACAGCAAAAGAGTCTCACTATGAAATGACTCTGGAACTCAAAGTGGGAGAACACCCAGGAAAGCTTTCTGGAGGAAGTGATATTTAGATTTGAGACTGCCAGATTTGATGTTAAGACTTTAGTGAATAAAACAAAAGAGAAAAGTCATGCAGGGTGGAAGGCAAGGGAAAGACTCACAGGTGAGGCAGAAGCCAAGAGGCCACAGATGGCTGGATGGAAACTGAAGAAGGTGATTGCAGAGCAGAGGCTGTGGCTGTGTCTCCATGCAAGTGATGTCCTGGGAGTGGCTCCTGAGGAGCACTCAAGGCTGGGGAGAGAAGGCAACTGGCCTGGGCTAAAGCTGGCACATAGAAGTTCCACAGGAGAAATGAAGCAGGGGCCAGTTGAGAAGAGAAAGAGCCACATGGCTGTGTCCAACCTGAGCCTGGGGCAGCACACGCCCCAGGCTAGCTCAGAGTGCAGCCCAACACAATATTGCCAATCTATTTAAAAGCTTATGAGATGTTCTTGTGTAATTATTATGCTTTTTTTTTTTTTAACCTTGTAGATGGCAATGTTGTGTTCCCATGTCAAAAAGTTGGACACATTTAAGGGGTTAGAGAAAGATGAACTAGGGTTGGGGCAGTCCTGTGCATGTGTGCTAGGAAGACATAAAGGGAGGAAAGGAAAGGGTGTTTTAATACTGCATGCAGTGGAAAGATTACTGTCAATCCTTAAGTTCAATGGATTTAAAGCACATGATACTGAGAGGGAAGGCGATTGGCCTTGCTTCTTAATATTATTGGACTACCATGTACCTGGATACCTGGCATTCTATTTGCACAACTCAGTCTTAGTACTTTGAACCCCAAGACTGGGTAGTGCTGAGACTATGGTCTTAGTCAACTTAGGTCCCCAGTTATGAGTTATGCCAACCTCAAAGACAAGCATCTGGTCAAGGTCTTCTCAAGGAACTCAAGACCAGAGAGCTGAGGTCAGAAGCTCTCTTAGAGCATCTGCTGCAGGACAATTTTGGTTCTCAATGGTAGTCCTACAGCCTCCTATGGAGGGCCTTGGGAACTCCCATCAGAATTTCTCAGATGTCACAATATTGGGTTAGAGCCAAAGATACTAGATATCTATACACAAAACAGGCCCATGAAGGTTCATGCAGCGTCCCACCGGACTGCTGAAGGTCTTGCCAGCTGTGCCAGCAAATGAACCTGTTTATAATTATCTTAGCCTGAAACCCAACTCCAATTTACATACTCCACTGCTGAATTCTAATACACACTAAATTTTCCACGAATTTACAGCTTCCATGTAAATCAGGGGGAGACTATATTTTGTCTTGTTCAGAAGAACTTTGCCAAGAGTTGGACAAAGAAACAGCACATTCCCTACAGTAATAGTTCTGAACTAGCAGCACTCCCGCTAGTCCAGGGGCCTTATGACTCTGAGTCTACGCACAGATGAAAGCATTTACCGCTTCATTGTGCCTTCCAAATGTACATATCTAACTGTACATTTTATTGTGAACTTGTTTCTCTTTTTCCTCTGTTAAATTATATTTAGGACATTATTTCACTATGCAAAACTATGTATGTGGCTAGCAAACTATAGCTGTCATTTATGTTCAGGATTGTACAAGAAGGATTACGTATAAAGTTGTTAGTTTTGTTTTAATTAAAAGGCACAGTGTTCATGCCTATAATTGCAGTGTACTTAGGAAGCTTAGAGAGGAGGGTTGTCAGAAGTTCAAGGGCTTCTCAGGCTGTATAATTCCAAATCAGTTTGGGCTACAGAAGAAAATCCTGTTTATAAACGAGCAAACAACAAACAAACAAACAAACAAAGATGTTGGGTATGATGAGCTGAGAACCTCAGACTTAAAAATCTAAGAAACTTTAGCATAATACATTATATGAAGTCTGCTTTTATTTGATGCTGGGTTAATCCATAGCTCTTTGCTGGTGTTCTCTGATTAGCCAGGCTAGGAGTGCCTCAGACACTGTATAGGTGTACTGGAGACACAAAGAGCCTTGTGTCATGCACTACTCTTAGCAAATAAGAGTAATAATTGTCAATATATTTCATGATGAGGTGGTAGGGGCATAGGCCCTACCATGAGCATGTAGGAGCAGATACCTAGAAAGTTAAGCAGGATGTTGAAGGTCAGTAGGAAGAGTAGATGGATCCTGTTGTCCAACACTTCAGGCTGGGGATGAGAGAGGAAACCCTACCCATTGGGGGAAAGACCATAACTGTGGGCCAGAAGCAAAGATATGAGGAAGGCTGAAACCCCAAATTTAGGCAAAAGTGGGACCTTGGTCTGAGGACACAGGCTAGAACTCAGAGAATCTGGGGTCCAGGGAAGGCTAGCAGTAAGAGAGTCTCTATATTGAGCCACAGACATTGAGGTCACGGTGACTTATTATGTTGTGCTGAAATGCAGATATCTCTGGGCTAGATTTTGAGAAGGAAGCCAGGTCCGGAGACTGGGAGCCAGGGCTATCTGACACTCAGGTAGTTAATGATCTAACTGGAAGAGCCATAGACACACGTTTAAGGAATGGGTCAGACGGACAGTTGTTAACAGAAAGCTGTGTGGTATTTTAAGAATACCTGAGGATGCTGACCTCTGGTCCGGGTCTACAGTTACTTTTATCACGAGACAAAATGATCAAGTTCATTGGTGGGTGACTATGCTATTTATTGTAAGTAACAACTATAACCCAGTAAATACATAAAACATCAGAGATATCTGTTCCATCCCACTTGGCCCTTGATACAATACAATCGGAGTATGTAAGCCATATATTATCTGTATTTCTTATTTTATAGATAGACTGAAGCTCAGAAATGTTCACTCATTACATTAAGCCACACTGCCAGACAGATCAGAGGGACACTGGCTCTCAGAGCCAGAGACTCTATCCTGGGTCTACTACTTTGAACTGGCCATGCGGCTACATTTATTTTACAGCTCCCACAGGTATTTCAGTTTCAGCTCTGACCTTGGGTTGGAATGAAAGGTGTGTTAGTTACTTTTTTCATTGCTTTGGCGAAATACCTAACAAAAGCAACTTAAGGAAGAAAAGGGTTTATTATTTTGGCTCACAGTTTGAGGGCGCAGTCTTTCGAGATGAGAAGGCAGGGCAATCGGAGCTGAGGCAGCTGGCGCCTTGTATCCACAGGAAGCAGAGAGAGACTACGCTGGCGCTCTGCTCCCTTCCACTCTCCCCAGCTAAACCTTTCAGCAAATACCTTCACAGGCACACCCAGAGGTGCGTTTCTACAGTGATTTTAAAAGCAGTCAAGTCAACAATGAAGATTAACCATGGTAAGAGGCTTATACTTAAGAAGCATGTGAACACTGGATATGATCTGAGTGATTGTCAGAGCTATTAGGAGATAAAGAGAGAGCAGACCTCCAAACCCAGGTACTGTTCCCCCGGCTGGGGCACACTAAGCTGAAAAGAGGCAGTTCCTTCTCTGATTGATGGCTTGCATTTGAATGAATACCATTCTAATGATAATGATGTGATAACAGGAGTTGCAGGAGCCACCCCCTAAGAGCCGGCTGTTTTGTTTGGATCTATGGCATGTTAAGGACTTTAAGATAGGTCTTATTTCCCACATTTAGTAAATACAGTAAGAACAATGGTTAAGATATGGGGTTCACTGATAGCTGCTTAGGGGAAATAAGAGAGCAGGTAGGTGACCAAAAGAGACCTGAGCTCAGGTTTTTATACCTATGGTCCTAAGCGTCTTCATCTGGTGATGAGGCAAACTCTACACAATGGACATTTTCCTGCAACCACCCACCCCGTCTTTCCCAGTGTGGGTGCGGTAGCATCCACTACCTTAGCATTCTGTCCCTTATGACCAAAGGCAGCCAGTGAATACTTCTCATTAAGCCTTTCTACTATAATAACACTGAGGTGCACCTCTGGAGCCAGGGAGATGCTGCTTCCCAAGGTTTAAGCCTCTGAAGCAGGTTCCTGGTGGATTATTGCTCCATCCATATCCCCGTAGCTATGAGTGTATGTTAGGAGGGAATGATGTCGGCATGGACTTGGGGAATTTGAGACATGGACACCTACCTTAAAGTTCCAGGAGCCACTGAGTCCAATTCACATCAGCTAGGAAAGGAGCCGAAATGGGAGCAAAGCTTTGGCTGGGATCCCTCGCCCACGTTGGAGTGCTCATTCCTTCGACTTTTACCAGCTGTGTTCTAAGGACGGTTCCTGGAACCTCTCTGGGCACCACTGACATTATTATTTAGCTTGCAGGAATGTAGCAAAATTCCAAGTTTACATTAAATGAACTTCCTTCAGCTTACTGTGGTGTCATCCAAGGGAGACTTTCTAGAACATCCACTTTCCAGTTACTGGGGAATTAATGAAGCCAAGTAAAGAGGAATCTTTAGTAGGCTTAAGTTAAAACTTCCCAAGTTTTCTGTGATTGAGACTTGGGCAGAAAATAGAATACCGAATAATGTGTAAATGGCTTTTCCTTATAAATACATTTATCTGAAGAACTTCATTATTACATAAATTACTTCTTCAAAATTAATTTCCACTTATTTTAAAGAGATGAAACCCGTGTTTTCAATGTGCTTAGTAGAGTTCAGTGATCACATATAATAACAATGTATTAAAAGCCGCACAGAAAAGAAACCATTAAAAAACCCCATAACTCAACAGACGAAAATAATGACAGACTAACCATTCATGCAAATTAGCTAACTCACATTTATCAAAGAAAATATTTCATAGCATTAACAACACTGTCACTTAAGAAAAATTAAATGGAGCTCAGAACCACACATTCATTTTTACTGCTCTCATTATTCATTTGTGTTTCTTTCCTCCTTTTAAAACAAAAATCACAAGTTTTGGATTCAAAGTTCAGCAGAGAAAGAAGCAGATGATTTTCTGATTTTTGCTGACCCTGAGGTTAGCAGCAGTAAAGCAATGGGAACAAATCTGGCTTGACACGTGTCCAAACCCACATCTCCCAGTGTGTGAGAGAGGCAAGGAGTAAGATGTGCAGCGGATATGAACATGAGTAATCCTGGAAATCGAAATATTAAACATATGTCAAAGATTATCAAACACACATCCACACGCCTTGCAGAGATGCCTTTCATCTGAGGAGTTCAACCCACGTCAGTGTGCACAGGCATGCTCTCTGTTCCTGGGGCCTCCTCCGAGCTTGGTGCAACCAGTTACCACAGCATGGGTTTCTAGATGGGTGCACACAAAGCTCTCACGCTTTTTAGCAAAGTCAGGTTTTTAAAAAGACATTCTTTTTATTCTCTAATCTCTATGCCTGTCTGGATGTTTTTTTTTTTTTTTTTTGTTTTTTTAATGTTCTGCAGAGCTTTATAAACAGTGAAGAATGTTCCAGATTGAGAAGTTGAGAGTATTTCCATGGTGGTTTGAGTAGGTGTGGCCCCAGAGACTCATGTGTTTCAGTGCTTGGCCACAGGGAGGGGCACTATTAGGAGGCGTGGCCTTGTACGTTACTGTGGAGGTGGGCTCTGAGGTCATATACGCTCAAGCTGTGCCCAGTGTAACACACAGTGTCTCCCCGCTGCCTGTGACTCATGATGTTGAACTCTCAGCTCCTTCTCCAGCACCATGTTTGCCTGCATGCTGCCATGCTTCCCTCCATGACCATAATGGACTAATCCCCTGAAACTGTCAGCCAGTGAAATGTTTTTCTTTATAAGAGCTGCCTGGTCATGCTTTTTCTTCATAGCAATAACTAAGACAGACACCAGCCATGGCTTTCCAGCTTGTTTCATTGGATGCTGCCTTTGACACTTTCTTCCCCTGTCTAAACTTTGTCATTTGGGAAAATTGAAATTATATTTTGAAAATCCTGTTTTACCTAAAAGCATATAATATTATACTACTGCTTTATAAACTAGCCTTTGGATAATATTATTTTATCAACATCTCTGGGGAATCTTTACCTTTTCTTTGCCTCAGTTTTCTCATCTGTTCATTGCTTAGAGAAAGCAGATCCTTCGTACCTCATGAGCTCTTGTCTAATGTGAGAAGGTAAGCAACTCTGCGGTTTTTGTCTGAATAAAGTCATATGCCCTAGAGAGAAACCTTGTGTGGGAAGTCTGATCCCACCTCTGTTTCCAGGCATCACTGGCAAATATCACAGCTTTGTACAGTGTCTTCATGCCAGACTACCTGTACTGTCCTGGCAGGAGCATGCTATGAGAAGGGATCAAATACCTACCTTTCTGTTCTTTCAAGGAGTCTGAATTGAATGGATTTTCATGAATGGTGGAAGGACTTGCATGTAACAAGGTAGGGAAAAGCAAAACAAATGAGTTGTTTGGCTGAAGGGCTCTAGGAAATAAGAGGTTGAATCAGGTCATACAAATACTGGGGGGAGAGAGGCAGGCAGATCTCCAAGTTCAAGGCCAGCTTGGTCTACAGAGCGAGTTCCAAGACAGCCAGGACTACACAGAGAAACCCTGTCTCAAAAAGCCAAACCAAACCAACCAACCAATCAACCAAACAACAACAAACCCTATCAAAACTTCATTAAAAACGAAGAGCAGGGGAGAATTTCGCTCTTTCCAGGGGGTAGAGAGTTGAGAGCATTGGGTGTGCCTGGATGGCCATCTAGGCACTAACCAGTTTCTCCTGTGGTGTAGAGGAGCAGGCAGAATGTATCTGACTTCTCTGCCCCACCCCCCTACCTTCCCATGGTCTGGCTTTTACCCCTTGGAGGAGGAGTGTTTGCTCATCTGTTGCTCCTCAGCCTTTTCTTGTTCTATGAGGTAGAGAAAGCTGAGATTCTTTGGTGTCATAGCATGAACTGTCCTGTTGCATCCTTCAGGGAATTCACAGGCACGACAAGATAATCAGCAAGCTTTGTCCCATAGACAGGAGTGAGGGGAGAAAAGATGGCTTGTGGAAAAAGGTCTGAAATATGTCAGCGCACACTTGGGCAGGAGATTTGCTTATCGAGTTTGTCCTAAACCAAAGCATCTGTTTTGGTTATTAAAATAAAACATCTTTGATGATAAAAAGAAATAATTGCCATATTAAGTTGTTTTTTTAACCTAGTATAATCCCCTGAATTACAGTTTGAGAAGGAAGTATGGGGAAAAAAATGTGTCTTGTAAAAATTTCACTGGCAGTATGACTCATGGCTAATGCCACACTTGCCCATCAGGCTCAGCACCTGCTTTGATAGTCTGTAGGGCAGAGGGTTTCAGAGGCCCTCTGTGGTAGGTTCCTAGGTTGTTTCCTGTTTTATTCTTCTTCTGATGTCCATCCTCTTTGCCTTTCCGGATGGGGATTGGACATTTTAGTTAGGGTCCTCTCTCTTGCTTAGTTTCTTTAGATGCACAGGTTATAGTGGGTTTGTCCTATGTTGTATGTCTATATGAGTGAGTATATACCATGTGTGTCTTTTTGCTTCTGAGGATCTGGCTTGCCTCCATGTATGTGGACCTATCTGCATTGCCCACGTGGCATGCTGGGGTTGGCTACCCAGAGGCTATTTAAGCTGTGGGCTGGCTTTCCCCAGGGTCCGATGATTGTTCAAGGTTCCTGAATAAACTACATTGAAAAAAAAATTTCACTGGCTTTGTCGATTTGTACCTAAAAATACAATTTGATCTTCTCCAAACTCATTTGAGCTCCTTGCTCCACACCTACTATCTGTGGAAGAAAACCTACCAGAATTAGTGAAGGGACCTCCATCCTGAGCCCACTGCCCCCTTGCTAGCGCCCGCTGAGGATGAGGCCCACTTGCCATTTGAGTCACGGAGGGTGTCCCAGCCGTCGGAGCCATGGAGGGCTGTCCCGACACTCAGCATTCCTCCTTCATTCCTGCACAGCTCACCTTTTCTCCATCTTTATCTTTAGCCTACATCTCAGAAGCTGATTCGGTGAGAGGCTCAGCCTCTCCAGGACTCATCTGCCCTGCTGGAAGCAAATAGATCTAGGGCTGCAGCTGCTTTCTGAGTCTTATCTCCCTCTGGACTAAGGAAAAATTGCAAGAAAAGACTAAATGGGGAAAGTCACGTTTTTTAAGTGCTCTATAATAGTTTCCCTTTCACCTTCCCTCCCCTCCCTGCTGGCTATTACTTAAAAAAAGATGCATAGAAAACTTAAGTTGGGTCTAAGTGACTGGGGTGGGAAAAAGAGGAGAGGACCCGCAGATCAGGATGCTGGGTTACTTAAGTGAAGCATCAGCCTTACATTGATTCTGGGGGACTGTCAAGAACTAATGACAACTGGGCTGGAGAGATAGTTGTCGGGTAATGTGCTGTGTAAGGGCAAGGACCTGAGTTTGAGGCTTAGAACCCAAATTAAGTAAACAAAACAAGACAAAAAGCCCGGGCACAATGGCTTCCACACCCATGTGCACACACCTGCACACACAATATACACTGAAAACAGCCAGACACGATGGGTCAGAGTTCAAACATCTGACTACTTCCTTGTCTTTATTTCACAGTGGAATGCTCCAAGGGAAAGTGTATGTTTTTGGAGGATAGAAGGCGTCTAAATGAAAATATTTCTGAAAGATTGTTGGAATGCTCCGCATTCAACTGTTAATTCATCACAGCCTTGAACTTGATTCATATGGAGGAACTGTTTAACTAAAACAATTCTCTTGCCATTTTCATATATGTGTCCACGAAGTTACCGGAATCAGCTAGGGTAGTAGATTACAACCAATGGAAAAGTCAGCGTGTTCATTTAAAAACAAAACAACTATTTAATTATTAAAGACCTAATAGGTAGAAGCCTACAGCAAGTAACAGGTCTATATATTTTTGCTAAGCTTTCATTACGCTCATTCAGGTATTTTAAAACTGCTATTGAGAAGCAGTAGGAAGAGACAGTTGGAGCATGTCTCAACAGCCTCTGAGGTTTGGAAGAACATTGGACAGGGCATGGATATCCCAGTGTCTTTTAGACTCCATGAACGGAAGCAGTTTCTGGCCCTTCTGTTGACTGTGGAACTCCAGAACAGGACAGGGGATTGCATTCATTTAAATTGCATGGTATTTTTGTTTTATCGCCAGGGAAGCTTTAAACAGACATAGTCCGTCCAGTCTCAAGTCTATGTCTCCCAGATATCAGAACTACCCTAGGAGGTGGTCAAGAATGCAAAAGGCTGGTAAGTGTCTGCAATCTTTAGGTTCCAGTTCCATCCAATACCTCCACATTTTAAACAAGCTGCATAAGCAGTGCCAGAGTAGGATTGGGAATTGGAGACCGAGTTGGTTCTCCATGTCAGAAATATCTTCCAGAACATTTTGCTAAAACATTCTAACTCAAATGCCAGCCTATTTCTACGAGAGGGGTGGATCTCCCAATTTTAGAGATTGCTTCCATTTATTGTGCCCGATTATGATTTCCTGTAACCTTCACCTTCCTGTTCCAATGTGCCCTCTGGAGGGAACAGAATAGATTTTTCACATGTACTACTTGCAGAGGATGCTTGGAAAATGCCAACTATGTCCCCTGTTCCCATGTAGACGTCTCCCAGCTCTGACACTGCAACAGGATGATCATGGGTCACTGAATTTTCATGCAAAGTCTTTCCATTTCTAAAATTGTTTTTGATGGTGTCCACCCTCTTAGACACTAACTGCTGGATAGCAGACTTGCTACCGTCTATGTTTAAGGTAATAGAATCAGTAGCTTATGTTGGGTGTCTGCTGCTTTAAAGATGAGCTTTGGGGCACTGACTTGAACTGAGCTCAGGACCTCACTGAGTGTAGGTGAGTGTAATGAAGATGTCTATTCTAGTGTAGCGCATGACCATATTGGCCTTGAAGTCATGTCACGTTGTTAAAACTAACAACGTTAGCTCCACTCAAGTCCTGGGACTTCATTACTATGAACACTAGAAAAAGGTAACTTTTGGATAATTTACAAAGCTCTTTCTGCACGTTTAATACTCACCATCAACTTACGTTATGATTTTAGTTTCTGGATGGTGTCTAGTTTGTTGGGGTGCTGAGACAAAGTGCCCCAGGCTAAATGGTTTATAAACCGCAGGAATTTGCTTCTTGTTCTGGACACCGAAGGCTTGAGACAAGAATGCAGGCATGGCTGGGCTCCGGGGAGGGGAGATCTTCCAGGATGCAAACTGACAGCTTCTCTTTTCAGGGAAGAACCAACATTGTCAGCTAGCTCATTGGCTCTTTTCATGAAAACACTAAAACCACCCACAAGGGGTCCAGCTTTTGACCTCCCTGTCTCCCAAAGGTCCTAGTACAACCACATTGGGGTGATAATTAAACATTAGGATTTGGAAGGGAACATAAACATCTAGTACATAAGAAAAACTGGGGCTCAGAAAAATTTAGGGTGCTTGAAATTATATATCTGATATACAGTCTAGTTATGACTGTAGTTTTTTATTTTTTTGCTTTTGATTCAAAATCTGAGGCAGTTCTTAACTCACAATGCACTAATAAGTCAGGTTTTCATTGCCTGTGTTTTAGCAAGTGAGAACAAGAAAAAGAGAGGGTGCTTTTTCTGTAGTTAGTTATATGTGCTTCTCCTGACTCTGAATTTTAGTCTCTTAAGATGTTTATAAACTCTCAATTTATCTATCACCATGTTATCGATCTTTCTCTTCAATTCGTATAATACGTAAATGAATTAAATCTGTAAGCCCCTGTCTGAGGTGTCAACGGTTTTACACCTGAGAGGACGGTTCAGTGTACAAAATGCATGACACTTGAGCACTCGTAGAAAAAGCCAGGCCCGGTGGTAGATGCCTGCAGTGCCAGTGCTGAGGGCGTGGAGGCAGGTAGATCTGGATCTACCTGGATCTCACTGGAGGGCCAGTCCAGATGACTTATTAAGCTGCAGGGAGGTTCAATGAGAGCCCTTGTAGCAAAAAAGATGACACAAGTAAGGTAAGCAATGCTTGAGAAAGATGCCCAATGTCGAGCTCTGGGCAATTGTAAAAGAGCGTGTCTGTGTGCACAGATGCCATCATATGGAGTGTACTGTCAAAAGTCCTAATGTCTGTTCCCTACCTCCCCCTCAAAGAGGGAAGCTCACTCTTTGGCTGAGTAGATTATTTGAATAGTCCTTTTAAAAATCCGATGACTTCAGTCACTCAAAGGGGAACACCCAAGCCTGCCTTTTAAATCTTAGACGAATAGCCATGGTAACACTTGCTTTTCTTGGCAAGCTTTTTTGACCCACCAGGCAGGTTTGGCAACACCTGTGGCCCTGTCCGAACTTGCTGGTCATTTCTCCAACCTAATGTGTATCAGCTTACCTCTAGTCATTTATTTCCTCCTTCCTTTTAATACTTGCACTTCCTGAGAGCAAGGACTGTATTTCATTTCCCTTTGAAAGATCATCTTTAACATCCTATGTAGTGGCTGCTGCATTTAAGAGAGTCACAATAAATATTTGCTCAATGAATGACTATGTGATTGAATACATAGCTGAATGCTATGAACCCTCTTGCATAGTTTGTCTTAAAAGAACATCAGAGATCTCTCTTTGATTTCTTTTGGGCTCTGGCACTTCTTGTTGAGAGCATATAGAATAAAATTGGACAGGGCATGATCAACAGTGTCCAGCATTCACCCACCTCCTGATAAAGACGAATAAATTCTCTCCCCCTTCCCGAGTAGTTGTAATTTTAAGATTAATCTTAACTCTGTTTGTAGCCTATAAAACAAAACTAATTGCAGAATTCAATGCTTTAGAGCATTTTTAGGTAGCTTGATGGGAAAGCATCGAAATAAATACAAACATTTAGATAAAACAACCATTTTAATAGTATTAACTCTGCCAATTAATGATAATGGAAGAGCCGTCCAATTAGCTAAATCGCTAATAGTTTTATCAAGCAGAGGTTGGTAATTTAAAGCAAACAAATTCTTTCTAATTTTATCCACTTGCACACCAAGATATTTAAAGGATAACAGGGGATCCAATAAAGAGTGCTTCTCAGGAAGAGCTATATTTAAGTCTCCTAATGGCTATAGCATAGAGTTACCCCAATTAGTCAGAAAACCCAAGCAGTCAGTAAATTCTTTTGAGTCTCTGCAATTTGGGGGTAAAAATAATTGAGATCCAACAAAGGTGCTGCTTGCAGCCGTTAGTGTCATTATTGAGGTGTGCTGGGGAGGAGGTGACTGCGGCGAGCTACCTGGGAGTGTGCCTGACTCATCCAATCCAGTCAGCGTGTGTGTCCGTGTACACACTGAGTTTTGTCCCTGAGTGTTCCTGAGGTTGTGTCCACAGAGGTCACTACAGAGACCCCTTCTGGGAGCAGAAAGCTGCTCAGTGCCCCACCATCACTGTGGCTTCCCTTCTCAAACGTCCATAGAGAATTCGGGCATATCTTTGGAGAATTCAGGAACATCGATCTAGGATGAGAATGATGCCAATATTCCTCATAATCTTTTGTGTTCTTCTCAGGAGAAGAGTCTTTCAAAACCGCCTCTGCTGATGAGCAGAGACCTGGTCAGTCAAGGGTAGATGATATGTGATAGACTTGCCCAGAAGTAAGAGCAGAGTTGAAATGAAACAGTTGAACTTTGGGACTGGCAACACAATGGGCTATAATAACAGTCTCTGAGACAACTCTAACAGAAGAGGGTGGCGTACAAGGTGGCTTTAAAAATTTCAGAATCGAGGATGTGAGTCAGTTAGTAAAGTACTTGGTGGACAAGTGTGAGGAACGGAGTTTGGATTCCCCAGCACTCAGGTAAGAAACTACGGTAGCCCCAGTGCTGAGGACATGGAGATGGCCACTCAGCTTAGCCAAATTGGTGAGTTCCAGGCTCTGCAAGAGACTATGAAGATTATTGTTGTCAGTTTGACAGACTCTAGAATCACCTAACAGAAGGTCCACTGGGCATGTGTGCGTGCATGTGTGTGTATGTGTGTGTGGGGGTATATCTTAAGTGCATTAGTTTAGGCAGGAAGACCTGCCCATTTGGGGCAGCACCATTCATTCTCCAGGTAGGCGTCCTGAGCTGTATAAGATGGAGAAAGTGAGCTGAGCTCTGGCAACCCTTGGCCTCTGCTTTCTGATTGTGGATGCAATGTCACCAGGAGCTTTAAGCTTCTGGCTTTTTGACTTCTCACTGTGATGAACTGAAACCTTAAACTGTGAGTCAGGATTAACCTTTTCTCCCTCAAGTTGTTTTGGCAAGGGGTTTTATCAAACCAACAGGGAAAAGTAACTAAAGCAGAGACTCTGTCTCAAAAAAGTATGATGGAGGACAACTGAGAAAGGGATCTGAGGCTGACCTCTAGTCTCCTTCTACATGTGCACACACATGAACACACAAGCACACATTTCAGAACTGAAGATGCTATTTATCTCATCGTAGGGTCCACCAAATGAGCCCTGTGCTAAGATGGAGATAAACTTTAGAGAATGAAGGGCAAGAGGAGAGCCTTGTATCTGAGTGCTGGAGGAAATGCTCTTTGACTAGAAGAATTATTATTTATTATGTTACTTACTATGAACCAAATACTGTGCTAATCTCTTCATAACATCCTTTCATTAGCCTTCCCATTGGTAGAGTTGGTTTTACGTATAAAAAGGTTCCTGAATCTCATAGGTAAAGTAGGTGGCCCATTGCTACTCTTCTTGTGGCTCACTGTCTTACTACAAGGGCCTTATTCTTTCCTGGGGTGGTACTCTCTCTTTCTGGATCCCCAGGCTGGCACATTGTCAGTGTCCGGATGGCGATGGTCTCTCTGTGTTCCAGTGTTACAGAGAACAGACACCAGAGGATAGCCCTGTGAGGTAAATAAGGAACGAGTGGGCCCAGCTGGGCATTTGCATCAAAATACCCAGCCAGAGTTGCCAGCTGCTCTGGCTGAGTGCCCAGGCTCTGCCCTGCAAGATGCCTTTGATTTTTCATTTTATTAACTTTGCCACATAGAAATGGGTCTGAGGCTGGCTTCAGAGTCCCCGCTCTACCCCCGTTCTAATGGGGGTGAATAGGAACAATGTTGTGGAGGAAAAGGGGGTTGATGGTGCCAGTATTTTGTAATTAAGTATTCTATTTTAATCCAGGCATGCTGCTATGTACCTATGTACCTGTAACCCAAGCACTCAGGAGGCTGAGGCAGGAGGATTACCACAAGTTCAAGATCACCTTGGCTACACATTGAGTGCCTATATAAATAATAGAAAGAAAACATTAAAAAAAATGAAAGAAAACCCCCAAATCCCAATTAACCATTTAAGGCTTTTCTTAATCTATCCAGGGATTCAAATTTCAACAAAGAATGATCTTTGGATAAAAGGTCTCAGTGAGTCGTTGGAGACTTGGGTTGATCAAGAAATGAGAACATTGTTGAATTTAAAGCCTTCAATGTATCATAGCCTGGAGGCTGAGAGCAGGGTGGACTATTAGAACATCTAACCACAGGCCAGGTGAGCCAGCGAGCCAGGTCTGATGAGTGTCAGCAGGAAATCTCAATGTCTCTCCTTATCTACTGTTTGCTTTCGACCACTATGAATATGTTTCCTCTAAAACAGCTACTCGAAATAATGGAATGAGAAGCTGTGGGAGCCTGGGCTGGCCTTTTAATCATTTTGAGGCTCGGCTCTCACTAAGGTGGAGAAAAGTGTCTTGAGGCTAGAGATACTCAATAAACAGGGTTCCTTTCCTAGTTGTGGTTCTGCACTAGCTGGAGAGCACACTAGTATAGGGAATCTTTTCCTCAGCAGGACTGGTTATGCAATTTGAGGAAGAATGAAGAAATATGCTCACAAGTAAACAAAGGCAATGGGAATGCGGCAATGGAATGTTAGCCCTTTGGTCTCAGTTCTACTCACAGCAAAGTGTGTGGGAACAGGCGCCAGGAGTCAGGATCCTCACACTTTTTCTCCTGTGGCCATTGTGGGAGGCTGCATCTCCTGGGAAGCATACTCTATGTGAAGATGTCTGTTCAAGGGTTCCCTGGGAGGCGCTTTTAGCACCTATGAGATCAAAGGACAAGGGATTGAAGAGAAGAAGAAAGTGAATTGAGGTATTACTTTCATGTGGGCCTTGGCAGATACCCCTGGGAACACTGCAACAAGGGTTTTTCTTCTTAAATGTACTCAAGTTTTGGCAAAGGGGCAACATTTTTGAGTCATTGCATTGGTAAGTTGCTCCCTCCAGAGGTACCATAACCCTAGGCAAAGCCATTCATTCCTTCCTGTGTACAAGAGGCCTTGCTATAAGCCTTCAGCTGCATTTCAGACAATTGAAAAAAATAAATGTCTTATGAAAGGAAGTAGGGCTCTGTGCAGTAAACCATAGCATCTACCATTGATATCTACCATTGCATGAATAAGCCATCTTGCTTCCTTGGTCCTGACTATTCTTTTTTTTTTTTTTTTGACTATTCTTAAATAGTACTTTCTTATGAATATTTATGATGCATTCTTTATACATACTGTTTTATTGCATAGAATAACATCCTTTTACATAGAACTACTTGGTAGGTTAATTCATCAAAATCTAATAAAATACAAGCTCCTCCAAGGAGTTAACCTTAACTACCATGCACAATTGATGTACTGTCTTGTCTCTAGCTCTGTATCATCAAAGCATTTTATAATCCTTTCCAAGGACTTGTCTTACTGTGTTAAGCTTACTGGAGACAAGGATGCCATCTTATTTATAGTTGTATTTTTTTCTTTTCTTTCTTAGCATGACATTATTGTGAATAAATCATTAGTGAATCATTTTGTCTGGTATTAGCATGGTGACTGTTTATTTATTATTTAAATCCAACATGCAATGTTTCTATATATTATACTTTAGGTATATTTCCTATAGATGAATTTAATTCAACTTACAATTTTTAGTATCTATGCTGATCATTGTGCTTTAACCATAGTATTTAAGCCATTTATACTTAATGTAATTGCTGGTATATTTGTATTTAGAAGTTAGCTATCTTGTTTAATACCTTTTCTTATTACATGTTAATTATGCATGATGATGGTTTCATTATGCCACTTGAATACATATGTAAACTGTATTTTTATCATGTTTACCATCATTACTCTCTCTTGTTACCCTTCTGCTGATCTCTTTCCTCTTCTCACTTAGTCTTGTACTTTCATTTTTTATCTATTATCTATCTATCTGTCTATCTATCTACCTTTCTATTTTTTGATGATCCAGTGAGTTGCATTAGGTTTGTTTACAGGATCCTGGGTGAAGGTCTATTTATAGGAGTATGGACTACACCTTACTTAATGGTGACTACACCATTGAACAAGATATGTCTCCCTCAGTAACTACAAAGTGTCTGTAAATACCCATGAAGAGGTGTGGCTTTGTGGTTCCCCTCGCAGTAGCTAGCACTGTCTGCTTATTGGTCCTGATGGGCTGGAGACTCAGGAGCCTGTCTATCTCTCTTGACATGGTATTGGCAGGCCTGGTTGCACACAGGCATTGTGCACATAATCTCAGTTGCTGTGGGTTCAAGAGTGCAACAGTGATGTCAGGTTCCAATGATGACATGTTACTTCACTTTACTTCTTCATTTAGCTCTCACATTTTTTCTCCCTCATCTTCTGCAATATTTCCTGAACTTTAGATGGTATAATATAGAAGTATTATTTATGCCGGAACATTCCATAACATCCCTCCTTATTTTGAGCACTTTGACCAGTTATGAGTCTCTGCAGTTACCACTGTTCATCGCAAAAATGCTTTTCTGACAAAAGCTAATGGTATCAATAATCTATATGTATAAACATAATTATTTAGGCAGCAAATTAATGGCATATCATGATTGCAGTATCAGCATGTTTTGATCCACCAGCTCTACTTCTTTTTCTTCTTCTGGGATTTTCTACACAAATTTCTTTTGGTTGCCCTTGTTTTTTTCCTCCCTACTAGTTTATTAATTACTCCCTACTAGTTAATTAATTATTTTCTGTTTATTTAGTATTTACCTTAGAAATTATAGCATTTCACCCTTTGCTTAACAAAGCCCGGTGCTAATCAGTCTTACTCACACTTGCATGGGGTGAATACAAGGACCTCGGAATACTTCAGTTGTGTTTCTTCCTCTGATTCTCCACCCCCAACTTAGAGTTGGTGACAGGTTACTGCCATGGACTTATTGCTGTGTAATGGAGAACTTTGCAGAAGTTCATGTTGTAGATTTAAAGTTTATCTTTATGTTTTCCCATGTATTTCACATTTTAAGTTGGTAATCAGTCCGTCCTATATGTCTGGTTCTGGCTGTAAACTGCTTCAGATTTTGTTTTTCAGTATAAATGTTGTATTTCCCCCTTTTTTGCTGGAAGGATATTATCTTGGGAATAGATTTTTATGATAGTTTGTGTTTTCATAAGAATATTGCAGATGTTTTCCTATTTCCTTTAGTTTTCATTTTTGTGCTTTATAAATTAATTGCTCCCTGAAGAAGCAAATATTTTCCTTTAGATATTTTTTAACATCATAATTTTTTCTTTACTCTCCTGTAATATCACATTTGTCTAAATGTGACCCATACTCCTTCTCTCTTTTCTTCTTCCCTTCCATTTTTCTTTCTTCCTTTTCTTCGGGACACACGTAATTCTGAACTGGATAACTCTTAGTTATTTTAGCCATGGAAATATAAATATTTGCTTTGCCCCATTTCTTTCTCTTTTGTTTCCAAGTATACAATTAAATGTATCTTAGATTTCTCAAGGTCTCTTCTGCCTCTTATCATTGCTGTTTCTGTCTCTTGTGCTGAATTATAGAAAGTTTGTTCTCACTAATTTTCTCATTCAATATTTTTTCAACTCTATTTTTATTAAATTAATTTAATCAATTTTTAATTTATTATGTTTTTTTTTTCTTTTTGAAAATGCCGTTACTCTTTCCCATCCACTCTTATAGTTTTTAGGTCTTTTTCCCCCCCTGATTTGATAAACATAGGCATCTTACTGTTGTTGATAGTTGGCAAGTCTAAGGAGTGAAATTTATCTATCTGCTGCACTGTCTTATTGCTTTGAATGGTTCTTGATCACAGTATTTCCTATAAATATCTTTTTCGTTGTATGTCATGTGTATATATTTATGTCATTTATATATACATACATGACATATATACATATGTGACATATATATGTATATATACATGACATACAATATATACATATATGGCATACTATATATATATATATATATATATATATATATATATAATTTCTCAAATATACTTTTAGGAATACTGCAGATCCCAAGATGACACCATCTCCTGTGACAGCATTTTAATGAGTTTCTTCTAGGTGTCTGGAGAGCCACTAGTTTAGGGCTGTCTTAATGCAGGCATCTGAGGTTTCCGAAGAGCTGGGTTATAGAAGGTACCTGTAGGACTTTTCAAGGGTGGATTACTTTTCCTCATTCCCACTCCTCAGTGAAAAGTTTTCTGGATTTTACCTTAAATTGACAAGTGTTCCGTCTGAGTACTGACCCTGAGTAGACCCTGAGCTTTAGTCTTGTCCCCTAGACTCTCCTGGCCAGTACAGTTTCACAGTTGTTTTCTTCTAGAGAAGCAAATGCCCAGGTAGGGAAAAAGATTTGAACACAAGACTTACATTTTCTTGCAGATTCTGATTATTTTTATTGATGTGTCTGTGTCTGTATGAATACGTCACATGTGTGTAGGTGGGTAAGGAGGCCAGAAAAGGGTGTTGGAGCTGGAGTGAGGGGCAGTTGTCAACTGCCTGATGTGGGTGCTGGGAAACAAACTCAGGTCCTTTGGAAGAGCAGCAAACGCTCTCGTTCTCTGCCAGCTCTCAGCCTAGTGTATGTTTGATTTTACCATGCACATGTCTTTAAGCAGCACATCAAAGCATAAAAACTGAAGCCCTGAGCATGGTGGCACACACCTTTAATCCTAGCATTTGAGGCAGAGGCAGGCAGATCTCTGTGACTTCCAGGCCAGTCATGGTTACACAGTGAGACCCTGTCTCGAAAAACAAACAACAAACAAACAAACGTGCTGGTGAATTAGAATACTAAAAAGCCTATTGTACTAGTCAGCAGGTGACTGGAGAGGCAGTTCAGTTTTGATTTTTTCTTTCCTTTTCTTCATTTAATTGATGATGATGATGATGATAATGGTGATGATGGTGGTGGTGGTGGTGGTGTGTGTGTGTCTGAGCATGCAGCAGTCAGAAGACACCTTTCGGAAATGCTTCTCTCCTACAGTGAGTTCCAGGGATTGAACTGAGGTCTTCAGCCTTGCAAGACAAGCACTTGTTTTTACCCGCTGAGCCTTTTTGTTGGCCTTGGCCTTGGTTTTGTTTTTCACAGACTTCTAGGACCCTATGAGAATTCAAGCATTCTTTTTCTGTGAGATGAGAACACTGACCTGCATGATTTCCAAGGCTGCTTCCCTCTTTTCTTTCTTTCTTTCTTTCTTTCTTTCTTTCTTTCTTTCTTTCTTTCTTTCTTTCTTTCCTTTTTTCTTTCTTCCTTCCTTTCTTCTTTCTTCATTTTTTCAGTGCTGGGGATCAAACCCAGGATCTCAAACCTGTCAGGCAAGCCTCCATCCTCAGCTCCTCTTTCACAATGTTAACGTCTC
>NC_083358.1:62265145-62277645 GCF_030254825.1 Meriones unguiculatus
CCTGTGGAACACTGATGTGAGAGGGCCTTCATGGGTAGGATCCCCACAGGCAGGTGGTCCTGGGTTCTATAAGAAAGCAGGCTGATCAAGCCACAAGGAGCAAACCGGTAAGCAGCACCCTTCCATGGCCTCTGCATGAGCTCCTGCCTCCAGATTCTCTCCATGTTTGGGTTCCTGTCTTGCCTTCCTTCCGTGATGGACTATGCATGTGGAAGCATAAGCCAAATAAAACCCTTTCCTCCCTTTTATGGTCATGGTGTTTCATTATAGCAACAGTAACCCAAACTAAGACTAAAATCGGAATCAGGGTAATAGGTGTCTCTATGACAAACCTGACCATGTTTTTTTGGGAAAGACTATGAGATGACTTCGGGACTTTGGCCAGGAAAGCTGTTGAGTATCGAGAACTCACTAGGCTGCTCTGTAGGACCTTAGAAGACAAGAATGTTGAGAGCAGGGCAAATCATGGAAGCCTGGCTTGTGATGTTTCAGAATGAAGCAAACACTCTCCTGGGCCATTTGTGTGAAGAATCTGGGGGTGTCTGGTCAGCTGAAGAATTAGCCATGGTTAACAAGAGACTAGTACCAGGAAAGGAAAACCTTTGTTTTGCTGGGACAAAGAATGCTGGTCAGCAGGGGGTGAAGAAACAGCTGTGGTTATGAAGAGCCCAGCGTCACTGGTCAAACCTTCTGGGAAGCCTTTCCTCAGAGGCAGCACGTGCATGATATCTGTGTTCAGAGCTGGCCAAGGCTGTAGCTTGCTCTGGCAGTCAAACTTTGTCATGTGTAAGGGTCCCCCAGGTGGTACGGGTTTTGAAGGCATGAAGGGGTCATGGAGAGAAGCTGAGACTCAGCACTGTGAGAGACCACTCGAGAAGGTTCAGCCTCAGTGGCAAGTGAAGGCACAGGATTGAAGAGGTCACAGAGAAAAGCTGAGACTTTGCACCATGCTGGGGTGCTGCAGAGGGTGGGGCTGGAGAAATGACCCAGCCCCCTTGAAGGAGCCCAGAAGATTGGGAGTGTATCCCAGATACTGGACACTGAATTATTTACACTCATGGAGTGTGGGTTCGTTTTGTTCAGATTGTGACTGAGCCCTGGGTCTTCCCTCTTGAAGTAAACAACAACAATAACAAACTTACCTTATTTTTGGTTTTATAGGAGCTCACAGTTGAAAGACTAAATTGTTAAAAGAGATTTTGGATTTCAAAAAAGAGATTTTAGATTTTTACAGGGACTGAGCCTTTAAAGTGTTTTAACTAATAAAAACCAAGGAACTTTCAAGTTTGTAATGTGTTTTATATTTGTGACGTTTCTTAGTCTGAAAATTTGGGGATGAATTAAAAAAAATGGAAGGTTATATCTTAAAATGTCTTGGGTGTAAAGTTGATGAAGTGGTTAATTGTGTTGGCTAAGTTAATTTCAACTTGACACAGGCTTGAGTCACCTGAGAGTGGGGAGCCCCAACTGAGAACCGCCTCCATAAGACCAGGCTGTAGGGAAACCTGTAATGCATTTGTTAACTAGTGATTGATGTAGGAGGCCCTGGCCCACCATGGGCGTGCCTATTCCTGGGCTGGTGGTCCTGGGTTCTAGAAGAAAGAAGCTGATCAAGCCATTTGGAAAGCAAGTCAGTAAGCAGCACCCTTTCATAGCCTCTGCCTAAGTGCCTGCCTCCACGTTCTTGTCCTGTTTGAGTTCCTGTCCTTACTTCTTTGGGTGATGGACTCTGGAGGTGGAAGCATAATCTGAACAAACCCTTTCCTCTCCAACTTGCTCTTGGTCATGGTGTTTCACTACAGCAAGAGTAACCCTAACTAAGACACCTTAATATTCAAAATTGGATAATGGCAAAGAATTTGTGGTGTCCTGAAGACTGTGTCTTCCAGTGGATGACACAAACTAGTCAAAATGCCTTCCGCGCAGGCGCATGGCCACTCGTGCAGGGCTGGATGAAGGTACGCAGTGTGCAGTTTGTTCATGCCAAGGACCTTGTTGGGTAGCGCTGCCTCCCAGGCCGTGAGAAGGTTGTGGTTCTTCAGGGAGCATTTCACCAGACTTCAGCTTAAACGTTGTTTATACATGACCATTGATTTCCCCTTCCAAGAACTGCCAATCCCATGGAATTAGCCATACCTGCTAGGCAGCCCGCAATCCCCAGCTCAACCAGGTGGCCGGCATAAGCTCTGCCCCTGTGGTGAGAGCAATAGCCGTTCTGCATGGGAACTAGCTAGAAATGAAAATCCCTCGCCCCACACTGCATCGCTGGAGTTTGGGTGCCCGCCAAAAGGTTGAGAACCTCCACTCTACTTTAATAGATTATAAATCTTTCCTTGATTTCCTCCACCCTGTACTTTTATATCCTCTTTACCCATGTAACATTTCCTGTCATGAGCTGATTCTCTAAACGCCCTATGAAACTGCCCCATTGACAAGGGCTCCCCCAGCTGATGGTGTGCTTGATGAAAGGCTGGGGGAGTGGGCTGGCTTGATGTGCAGTCCTTCAAAAACTCTGTAACGTAGACACTCTGTCCAGGTGACTTCCACGACATTGCTAACTAGGAGTTGGAAGACATCCTGCACAACTGAAGTGGGTGACAGCCGATCACAGCGGTCTATAGGGAGGCACCGATAAGGTGCTGGCTTCGGTATAGCCCATCAGAGATTTCCCCCTTATTTTCCTTTGCTTAAACGTTAGCGGTTTAAATTGAGTTATTATTTGAGACTATTTGTTGACTCATGGAATAAATACTCTTGGTTCTTAAGGTGACTCAGACACTCCAGGGACATCCTTTGAGATTTCTGAAAACATTTTAAATTGGCTCATTTGAAATGACACATACATAACCGGATTGAAAGCTGACACCAGCACTTGGTGCTCCTATTCATCACTGGTGAAAATGACAGCTTAGTCATTCTAAGCTGTTAAACAACATGGACCTTGCCTCCCCTACCATCCCATTCTCATTATTCTTATTCAGCATTGTTCAAAACTGTCTGTTGAGTGAGTAACTTCCTAATTATTTGTTTGTGAACTGCTACCACCAAGTAACACAGATTGGGCAGCTTAAACAACACACATTATTTTGCTGTAGTTCTGGAAGCCGGAAGTCCAAAATCAAGGGCTTGCCTGTTTCGCCTCTTCTGAGATCTTTCTCTTTAGCTTGATGATTGGTATCCTCTACCCGTACCTCACATGGTCAGCCCTGCCTGGCATCTCTCTGTGGGTTTCTCTTTTTATAAAGATGGCAGTCATGTTGGATTAGGGCACACTCATAACATCTAATAACTAATCACCTCTTAAAGATTCCATCTCCTACAATTACGTTCTGAGATGTTAGGACTTCAACATATGAACAGAGGGGTTACAATTCAGTTGAATAGTAACCAAGTTACTCTCTTGAAGCTTTAATTGATCAGTTGTAGCTTTGATGTGAGTCACATATGTGATATGAGAACTTTCACTCATCTAAGAAATAAGCTAATACTTATTAATTAGAGAAGATACCTCTAACGTTTCTCTCCTTATCTCTCACTGGGTTACTCTGTGTTATAATTTGTATAGAAAATGTCTATCACAGGCTTATGTATTGACTATGTGGTGGTCCTCAGATGGTGGCATTATTTTGGGAGGTGTTAGAAATTTGGGGAAGTGGCTAGCTGCAGAGTAGGTCACTGTGAATGTGTCTTTGAAGGATGTGTGTATGTGTATATGTTTATATGTATATGTGTATATATGTTTATTTTATGCTTCTGAGATGGTGATGATGACATCGATGATGGTGATGATATTGATGATGATGATAATGATAATTGTGGTGAAATCATGCTATGTTGTCTAGGCTGGTCTTCTGCTTTAGCCCCCTGACTGGCTAGGAATAAGGCATGCATCTTTAATCAATCAATCAATCAATCAATCAATTAATATCATTTGATGGTTCTCTGAACAATAGGAAGGAAGCTTTAAATATAAGTTTGAGAAGCCTTTGGGTATCTCTGTTGGGGAAAGTAGACACAAAAGGCCCTGAGAATTTTAGTTTATTTTATTGGTTGAGAAAGGACTCTGGTCTTGTCAGCACTCAAGCCAGCAACAAACAGGACGACATGTCACCTAAAGTCCAGCGTCTGATTTTTTTCTTGTTGATATTGTGTCATCTTAAATCTTGTGTTGACAGAGTGAATCATAGCACAATGTTTATTATACTCTGTGGGTTTTGTTACATGTCGCTTTTCTGTTGCTTTTTGGACTACTATCAGACTTTCAAAATTATTTTACTGCTTTTTATACTGAAGTTCTCTATATTGTCTTTTTGTCAGTCAACTTTCCTTTAGAAACCTTCAGAATAATTTCAACATGCCCCCAGGGCATATGTTCTTGTATAATAGCATGACTAGGTGGTTATTGGCGCCCAGCCTAGCACAGTGAGGCACGCTGTTATTGCACAATTCCACACATCCCGGTGTGTGTCTTATTACGTAATTGTTCTTCCTAGTCAATGCTGCTGCTGAAAGACATTACGTAAGTCCCGTTCATTTCACGGGGAATCTAAAGGGTGGAAGTAAAACTGAGCCAAGCTCGGCGGCTCTGAGAACAACGTGTTTTTGGGTGGTAAGGCGGTCTTGATAAGACATTGGGTAAGGTAACAATCTGATTGAATTGGCACAGTTTGGCCTCGCACAACAGCATTTTTCTATGTTCGCCCCTGCTGCCAGGAAGCAATAGCAGCAGCACCAGTAATGTGTTCATTTATGTTTTACATTTCACATTTGTAATGAGGTGAATTGAGCAATGGGTCATATTTCTCGAAGGGCTTGGAAAGCTTATTCTGTGTGTCCAGGAGTACGCCACATTTCAAATGACTAAAAGCAAGAAACCTAGAGGAAAGGGCTGGGCGATTTGCTAACATTTAACGCAGTTCCCAATATTGGTGGCAACAGGGGACAGCTGGCTCTCAGGCACATAGGTATTCCTCCCCTAACGGCGGCTCTGTGGGCTCTTTGTGCGGGAGAGTGCTGAAACCTCTCCCATACTGTGAGGGAACTGTCAACTCTCCTGTAAGGTTAGCCAGTGGAGGACACTACCGTGGTTGAAGTGCTGTGCTTGGGTGTCAGTTTGACAAGACACGTGATGGTTAATCATCATTGTCAACTTTAATGAATGGCTTACTAATGAGAAGGAACCAACTGCTTTCGTCCTCATTTTCCAATTTCTCCTCAAATCCCCAAGGAGCTTCTACTAGTGCTGAGTAAAGAGGCGGTTTCCTAGGAGCTCAAAATTTTCAGAATTGTGGTTTGGAATGAGCAGGCCTCTTTCTACTCTTTCTGAGCAGCAAGTTGCCCTTGACACCAGGGCCGTCTCTTGAGACCACAGCTGAATCATACTCTGCAATGACCCTCTGCAAGAGGGCATGTCCTAAAGTGATGGAAAGAGAAAGCAGATGTTGGAACTAGCGTGGACTCTGGTATTTTGTTGTAAAAATTTTAGTAATTTTGTTATGCAAACTTGGTACCACTGAGACAGTGAGTCCTAAGCTCCCTGAAGACAAGGACTGTGTCATCAATTTTTTAAATCGTATCAAAATCAGAATTTTATATATAGGAGGTGCTTAACATGCGACATTGTTCGTGTCTGTGGTAGTTTAAGTACCAGTTTGAGTAGGTCACAATACTCAGGTATTTGGTTATATATGCCTGGGTGTTGCTGTAAAGGTTTTATATTTTATTTTATTTTTATTATGTGTGAGAGTGTTGTTTCAGCAATACGTAGACTAGGTAAAACAGGTGACTGGTGTTTAATTGTGCTGTGAAGTGGATGGACTTCACCTAGTCAGGTCTAGTCAGGTGTAGGTTTTAACCTACAAACCTCTCCTAGGAAGAGGGAGGGGAGTCAGGCTAACAGCCTTCAGCTCACTGCAACAATCTCATCTTCTCTGGGTCTTCAGCCTGCTGGCTCACCCACTGATTTAGACTTGCTTGCCTCTGAGTGTGTGAGCCAATCCAGTATGGATGGATGGACAGACAGATCGATAGATGGACTTAGCTTCTTTGCTTTCCTTACTTTGATATTCCCTCTCCCAATTCCAACGAGATAAGAGAGATCGCTTTGCCGAGGCAAAACTTTGAATCTTTGCCTTAAAAACCAAAAACAAAAACAAACAAAACTTAGTCTTTTCTTTAAAGAATGAAAACCTCATTGGTACTGAGATGGGAAGAGAGAAAGAAAGAGAGAGAGAGAGAGGGAGAGGGAGAAATAATTCAACCAGCTTTCCCAGAATCCTTGATTTTTCTCTTTCTGTTAGTAGCCTGATGTAGAATGGTTGGCTTGATTTAAATGCCTTTGTTGGCTCCCAGGGCCCCAGCAGCAGCAGCAGCAGCAGCTCGGCCTGCCATGGGCCCAAGAGGCTGAAGACCACTTTTCAGCCTGATGTGCTTTCTAACAGCTGAGATATTAAAACACTGAAAAACGGGGTTTATAATGGAAATGCTGACAGACTATTAACTATAGCAGCACCGCTCTAATAAATGGAATGGCTTGTCATAATCTCTAGTTCATAAATATGCAAATACAAGGCAGGGGATCTGCTCCAAAGGATGTCTCTATAATTTTAACTGACCTTTACTGATACCGAATGAGCCTGTTGCTTCTGTTTTTGTATGTTGGATATAAAGTACAGGAAACCCAGCCGCCTGTCTGCCTAAAGTATATAAAGTTTGAGCTGCCAACTACTAAACTCTGGGCCCAGACTCCATTTCTCTTCACGTTCACACTCTTTATTGACATTTTCATTTTTCCTCCCCAGGGAGTGGAAGCTGAGTGGGGGTGAAATCAAACATTGTTCACCCCCCCCCCATTATTTCCACATGTCACAATGCTTGCCCAGCCAAAATTCATGGATTGCCTCAAGGACAAACAGACCATCTACGCTGACTTATAAATTTGAGTTTTATCCAGTTCTCTGCTTTTGGACCTAATGTGCAGCAAATCCAGTGACTTCATATTTAATAACCTAGATGTCGTTTGTCCTGTGTCTTTCATCGCTGAGTGAAGAGTTGGATGGCTAGCAGTTTTTCAGATTTTTTTTTCCCTCTAATTATTTTAAGCTATTCAGCCCGGTACCCGAACTATTGATGCAGAGCCAAATCGCCAGCAGGGGAGAGATCTGTCCAATCCAGGAGCTAAGTGAGTCACTGAGAGTCAATCTGTTTTTCCCTTGCTGCTGGGGTTTCTATGGGCCCAGCCTCCCCCTCTGCCACGGTCCTGTGTAGAGCTGCAGGCTTGGTTTCCAGTGCCTCCCATTCCCGCCTCGGTCCAGGTCCACTGCAGCTGCGGATGGGTTTTGACAGGCTGGCCTTGGAAGTCCAGGACCTCATCCATGCTGTAGTTGAAGTTTAACTTTGATAGAATATGAAGGTGTCTCGGCCTTGATGTATTGCTTCTCTGGTAATTCAGCATCTGTCTGGAGAGGAGACGCTGGAAATGGGGTAGGCCTGTTTGCTGTTCACGCGCATCTATTGCTGCAAAATATCCTGCTTTTCCAAAGTGCCCAAGAAGACTTCTTAGAAGGAGATTCACAAACAAACCAAACCAAACAAAACAAAAAACAACCCCCCAAATAGAACCAAATAAATAAACAAAAAACCCAAACTCTGGAACAAAACCAAGATACCACAGAAAAATAAAAAAATTCAGGTTGGCTAGATGAGATGGGTGGATATATTGGGGGTCTAATAGGGTGGCAGGGAAGATGGTTCCAACATGCACCAGTGTCGGGTAAAACATAAACAAACAAGCGGAAAACCTCAGTGCTTAGTAAACACACCCCTTTTCCAGTGGAACATTTCTGGTAACCTTTACTTGGAACCAACATCCTTGTATTCTTCCTGGAGGGGTCAGTAGTCAATTCCATGAAGATACACACTCAAGAGAGGAGTGCACCTAGACTGACACAAGCCGTCATTTCATGGCAAATGATGGAATTAACAGGCACAGTCACTGCCGAAAATTTGCCATCACCAGTGGAATTTTCGTGCTCTGAGCTTGAAGGACTGTGGGCTCAGGGGAGTCTTTTCCTTTTAAAACTCACACACACCTATGAACAGAGTCCCTTGCAAGTGCATATGGAGTTTGAGGAGTCCTCCCTTCCCTCTTATTCTTTAAAAAAAAAAAATCCCACTGCAGTCAACTGAACTGTCTAGGTATGTTCAGGATTTACAGGGAGCTCAGGGATCCTTGAGAAACAAGGATGGGGTGGGAGGGAGAGGAAGTCTTAACTGACTGCCTGTAATTTTCTAATGGAAACATCTCGGGGGTAGGGGGGAAGTCCTCAAACAGGCCGGATTGTTTCTCATCACAGTGAGCCCTCGGAGGAGGGAATGCCTCGTTCCTTCTGGAGACTCAGTTCTATTTCTGTAGTCCTGACAAAACCCACCACTCCACACAGCCGCTCCAGCTAGCACTTTCCCCTGCTCCTAGCTGCCGTGGTGGCAAGAATCAGGTGTCTGGAACAAAGAAAAGTTTCTCTAGCCTCTGTTGGGGGTACCATACTCCCTCACTCCCCCACCCCTGGTCACCCCAGCTGGGAGATGAAGTGCTAAGACCTTGAGGTTTGGAGGAGGCTTGTTCTCCAGATTCCAGGGCTGCTTCCAGCATCTTAGGCACAAGTAATTAGCTCCAACGTAAAGCCCCCCCCTTCAGGTTTTGAACCGTAGATGGCTTCATAAGGGGGCAGGAACTCTAGCTCTCAGATCATTGCTAGCACAAAGTGTCCTCCACCGTGCCCCTGTGTGGAGCTAGGCTGCAGTTCCTGCGGCCTTCTCAAAGCAGGGATCTCCTTGAAAAGAAATTTACATGAAAACAGTGGCATTGTTTCAGAACTTAAGCAAATGTGCACACAATAGGTTTGATGCTGATTCAAAAAATTAAATCTTTATCACTTCCTCAAAGATATCCAGAGAAACTTGGTCCTAGCTAAAGAATCCCCTATCACCTGCTTTGAAAAGGGCGTGTGCAATATGGAGCTGTTGAATGCCCCTCCCCAAACACTGAGCTTCTGGGGTTTCAAAGCCCTCTATAACAAATGTCCCACGGAGTCCAGTGCTTTTGAACTTAGTGCTGTCAAGAATCGCTCATTACTGGTTAAGAAAATTGAAGATACCATTCATACATAACTGTAAGTATTTTGAACAACGGAAAATGTTTCTCTCCTGAGTGCAGCTTTTTAGGACCACATGGGATTCATCCCCTCAGTGCTCAGGTAGCAAAGATGATGCTCTGAGTGTCTCAATCCACACTGATTGCCTCTGAGCTCCTGGCGCTAGGAATCGGAAGGCTTCCATCATTGCATGCTCAATTGATGACAGATCACCTGGGCTGGTGTGTGCGCGCGCGCGCGCGTGTGTGTGTGTGTGTGTGTGTGTGTGTGTGTGTGTGTGTGAGTGTCTGTGCAAGTGCATGCATGAGTGTGATTTCTGGAGAAGGGCATTAAAAAGGTGGGTGAGGAATGAGGTGTCCAGTAGAATTTTGTGACATTTACCTTTGATTTCTGACTTCTTAAAATTCTTTCCCATTTACTACCTAGTGAAGGTCTGGCTTTGGTCCCCACTCTTTTCTTCTGCTTTTCCTCTTAATTCAGTGTGGAAGATGATCAAAGTATAGTTCCTTCTACCCCAGAGGTTGGCATTTCTGCAGGCACAAATGAGCTTACTGTTCAAGCACCAGGCTTTGAACACAAGGAATTCCTTTAAAGCTCAGGCTTGGCTATGTGGACCTGGGAAGCAGACGCTTAGAGGTCTTGCTTTACCATTTGCGAGCTTTGACGCTTTAGGCAAAGCCCTTTTCACCTTCTTAAGCCTGTTTCCTTTTCTGTAAACCAATAACAATCCTGTCTTACCAGGTAAAGAACCTAAATAAATGGTGTACTCTAACATATATGTGATAACAGTACGTATTTAACATAGATGCCATTACTACACGATAAAATATAGTCTGTATAGCAGCCAGACTGTCACTAGGCAGTAAGGGGAATTTTAAGGTTGAGCCTTAAAATTCATCTAAGGTTGAGCCACCTCAGTGCTCCGTTCAGGCAAGAGCCTTCTACCGAGAGACACTGTCCATTCACAGTTGTTTTCCCCAGGCCGTGTGTCCCAGAGTACTGCTGGCTTCTACCCGCAAACAGGTGATGCACACAGCAGAGTCATTTTCCCCGGGGTGGGCCTGAGGTGTCACTGCCTCCTTGAGGAATTGAAAAGATATTGTAAGAATGTGTGCACACGGGGTAGAGGACATGGTTCAAAACCGGAGAAAGGTACCTGTTCTTTCTTTCTTCTTTCTTTCTTTCTTCCTTTCTTCCTTCCTTCCTTCCTTCCTTCCTTCCTTCCTTCCTTCCTTCCTTTCTTCTTTCTTTCTCTTTCTTTCTTTCTTTCTTTCTTTCTTTCTTTCTTTCTTTCTTTCTTTCTTTCTTTCTTCTTTCCTTCCTTCCTTCTTTCCTTTCTTCCTTTGTAAAACCTTTAAGGAGTCTTCAAAAAAAATTAAAGCAAGACATGAGGAGGAGGAGAATTTACAGTCATCTTGATAAAAGCTTGCAGTCAGCTCTGCTGAGGACCTACCAGGTAGCCATGCTTAGACATGTCTTTTCTGCTCAAGCATTCAGGTCACCTTCACTCCTCATGAAGCATATAACCTGTAGAGAATGGTGGCGTGTGTCTGTGGGCATGTGTGCACTAGGCATCTCGAGTCCTCATCTCTGTTCATAGAAAAGACAAAATGTCCTGGTCCTGTGGGAACTGTGACCAGGTCCAGCAGATGGACTGGGAGCCAAGCTGGGGTGATGCTTACTCCTGGGGAGGCATGTAACAGTGCTTCAGAACCCGCCTGTGTCTTCCTTCTGCTGAGAGGCCGTGTAGGGCCTCGAGGGTGTGGCTTCCCTCCTGTGGTCAGCACAGTGCTCCTGTATGTATATATATTTTCCCTAGAGGAAGCAAGGGTATCTGTATTATCTGTATTATCTTTCTCTAAAGATAATACATGCTGAGAAATGGTGATCAAAGTTCTGGGATTCGAAGTCGTTATGTGCCTAAAGTTAGTGTGGCTTCGTAAATGATCAAGGGTAAAGAGTAAAACGCCTATGATAGAAATATCTTGCCAGCCAATTTTGTCATAGCAGATACTTGAGTGAGTCAACAAGTCATGGGATTCAGCTAAGGAATTTGAAATTTCCTCATTCTTGATTCAAGAATGAGGAAGGGACACCCCATCAGCTTTCCAAAGCCACCAAGAGTGGCTTTTCAATTTGAGATTGTTTATTAAAGGAAAGATGATTCCTTAACTCTGAGAAAGAGGTCCACAAAAGTGAACCTCAAGTGGAAGCAAATAGAACTTGTCACCAAGAAGGTCCCAAGAGAAACACAACAATCTGCACAAAAGCTCACATTAAAATATCAACCAATTATCCCAACCTGCCCATCGTGGGTTGTGTTATACACACAAAGTGAGGGCAACATTAAACTAGAAACTTGTACACTTACTATGTGTCGATAAATAACTTTTTTTAAAAATTGTCTTAGAAGGCTCCTATGGTAGCGTTTTTCTTCATGGAACTAATATGGCTTTTTAAAATGGCCTCAAGTTGCCAACTAAAAGGGCTCATGGAATAAAACTCTTGCAAATAGCTTGTCTATGATATATAGCTCATGTTTGAAGGGCAGTGACATTTGCGAGCTCCTTAACAGCTGGGGAGTGATGGCGGCATGGCAGATCGAAGGATGACTTGTTGATCTGTTGGGCTCTGGGTGATGTACTTTTAAGGCAGCTCTCTCCCTGATCTTAAACACTTGACCTTTGAGTCTGATAGTCTTCAGTATTATTAGATTAGATGATTAGTTATTAAATATACTGTCTCCAGTAAATAGGTAATTGTATAATGCAATGGCCCTCAGCTTTTCCAGGCCATGTTCCCATGACATTTAGAGTCAGAGCACTGAATCCTTTTCTTGCAGGAATATTTAACCCTTTCTGTGGATGTAGGAATGATCTCACTTTGAAGACTTCTGAATATACAGCTGTAGCTGACTCCAAGTACCATGTGGTTTTGAGAGCTCTAGAAACGGAGCATGATGAGATTTTTTTTTTTTTTTTGCTACATTTATGCCTGTAGAATAAGAGCAAATAATACATAAACCTGTTGCTTTGTCTGCGATGAGTTAGGGACAACAAGGATAATGTAGGTCCCCAGCAGAACTTGTTGGATGCTTGAGAAAAGTATGCAGGGCTATTTTGTAACCCAAACACACAGGTGTTGGAGTTCTAAATAGCTTTATCAGTTCTTGCCAAACTTTTCTGGCAAGAAGAAGAAGAAGAAGAAGAAGAAGAAGAAGAAGAAGAAGAAGAAGAAGAAGAAGGGGAAGGGGAAGGGGAAGGGGAAGGGGAAGGGGAAGGGGAAGGGGAAGGGGAAGGGGAAGGGGAAGGGGAAGGGGAAGGGGAAGAAGAAGAAGAAGAAGAAGAA